>NC_079441.1:32232138-32382138 GCF_903798145.1 Danio aesculapii | reverse complement strand
GTAAGTGCTGTATTCCTCAATTTTTTTGTATGCTATTGTTCTTGTTATGCAGTAAATACATAATTATAATAATAAAAAACAACCAATACACTGTTAATGTGCATGCTAATAAGCAAAAGGTTAACAGTTAATGTGTGTTTTACAGTGTGCAATTTTGTATCATCCATAACAATCATTTCCAATGTAACAACTCCACTGTAAATTCAATTCCATTGAAAAAAAAAATCTATAAAATTGCAGCTGGATTGATAATTGTGTTATAACATACAGTTGAAGTCAGAATTATTAGCCCTCCTTTGAATTTTTGTTTCTTTTTTAAATATTTTTCAAACGATGTTTAACAGAACAAGGACATTTTCACAGTATGTCTGATAATATTTTTTCTTCTGGAGAAAGTTTTATTTGTTTTATTTTGGCTAGAGTAAAAGCAGTTTTTAATTTTTTTAAAAACCATTTTAAGGTTAAAATTATTAGCTTCTTAAAGAGCTCCTTTATATTTTGTTTCGATAGTCTACAGAACAAACCATCATTATACAATAACTTGCCTAATTACCCTAACCTGCCTAGTTTACCTAATTAACCTAGTTAAGCCTTTAAATGTCACTTTAAGCTGTATAGAAGTGTCTTGAAAAATATCTAGTCAAATATTATTTACTGTCATCATGACAAAGATAAAATAAATCAGCTATTAGAAATGAGTTATTAAAACTATTATGTTTAGAAATGTGTTGAAAAAATCTTCTCCCCGTTAAATATAAATTATTCTGACTTCAACTGTGTGTGCTTTATCCATACTGGTAAAATGCACAATGCATACTTTTTGTACTTAATCTTAAATGTTACCATTGTAACTGTACATGTGACAAAACAAAAGGAAAAATTCCCTTGTTATTAATACTAATAAATGACCAATAAACTTTATTTTTATTTATTGTGAATAGCATTATAATAATAGTTGCCTAATTTATAAAGGTAACTGTGTATATTTTTATCTCTGTGTCCAAACCAAAGAAAAAACATATTCTCGCTCAAGCCAATTCAGGTTTATAAATGCAGAATTACATTTATGCTAGACTCTTTTAATATTAATTTGACGGATGTGTGCGTAGGACTTGCCAAATGAGCTTATTGCCCTTTGAGCTAATGTTCGGAAAGGTTGTTGTAATTCTTATTACCTCTCATTAGAGAGCAGCAAAATCACCCCCTTAATCAAACTCACTTTGTATCTCAACTAATGTGTGCACAACACATTCATATCCTGGCCCTCTCAGCAGAGTCCCATAAAAGTTATTCATTTGTGAAGCATCTTAAAACATTGCAAAATGACCTTTTTAGGAGTGCTGATGCTTTGAGAAACATAAAACAGGCTGTCGCCTTTAATGAATAACTCTTACACTAACGTGACACGGAGCACAGTATTGCTAAATTGCATAAACATTATAACCACTCATAAAACTCAATGAGTCCTCTCTTGTTTACTACAGTTTGTTTGCAGTGTTTGCCTAATTTAATGTTACGTGTCTTTTTTTCCCCTTTAATCATTAACATCTGGCTGCTGAAAATGAAAGTAGCAAGCCAATGGACAGATCTGCCAGACAAATAGAAAACGGATGCTTGCATCATTTTGTAAGGCTCTGTACAGAGCCTCTGGATTAGAGGTAAAGATAACGCAGCTGAGCACATCCCCCTGGCACTCTGTCAGATCACAGGATTTAAGCTGAAGTGATTGGTATAATTTTTTATCTTAATTACAGTGCGGACAGAGGGGAGATCAGTTCGCTCTGACATTTGTACCCTTCTGTAATTATAGATCAATCTGACTGAATGCTGAGCTATACATCCACACTTCTGCTGCTTGCTCTGGGGAAGGATGTGTGTCTGAGTGCTGTAAGGGATCAGATGAAGGGCTAATCTGAGATAGTAAGACAGACTGTAACGCTGACCTCAGCTCAGTGTTTGGAGTGCCTCTTACGGTCAGATAAACACTTTTGTTTTATTATTAAAAATGGCATCTTGCATCTCTGTTTTATTCCATCATCTGGGCTTAGAATTATAGTCTAATATGCCGCATGATTATCTCCTATTTCTGATTTCTCCTATGAGTGCATTAGGGTTTGGTAAGGGACAAGAGAAAAAAAAACCCTGATCTAAGCAAAACTTTATTCTAGGCCGCTTTCCAGGATTGCTACCAGAGATTTCTTGAGATGTCGGATGCTTTCTGATGTCAAACTCGAATTAAAGTAGTAGTTCAACCAAAAATCTAAATTCTACTATTAATAACTTACCCTCGTGTCATTACAACCTGAGATCTGACAACACAAATTAAGATATTGAAGATGAAATCCAAAAAACAACTTTTGTTTAGCTACCTCTTCTTTGTCAGAAGGTGTGTGTTTACCATGGTCAATAAGAAAGCTGCTAACTCTATATGTCATACTGTTCATAGTAAACACACACCCTGACATGATTTGGAAGACAGACCAACAAAGCTGTTTTACTTTTTTTTTCTGCACAATTGTGTTTTCGGTCCTTCATACACTTAAAATAATGTAATGACAAAAAGTCAGGAAAATATTTTATGTTGCTTTATCTTATTTCAATAAGTTAACTACTTCTCAAAACATTTTTCAACATAGGCTCATTCTGAAATTGTAGCCCTATATACATTTCTGGAGATTGCAAATGATGTAGCCAGAAGCACGTATAGCTGCATTTTGTCTTTTAAAATGAATGCTACAGGACGGTATGACGACGTTCATTTTCACACTTACCAGCTGACCGCTGTTACCAGCTTGTCCAGTTTGCTCGCCATGTGCGTCACCTGAACTGAGACACAGAGAGGAGCTGACCACGATGACGAAAACAGAAGCCAAAAATAAAAATAAACAAGTAATTAACAGGGTGAGAGTGTGGTAAAATCTGAAAACCTGGTAAAAATCAGGCGAGGGCTTTTCTTTTTCTGGAATGCTTTTCAAAACTGTTGGTTGAGTTTAGGGAAATGGGTGGGCAGATCAGTTGGTTCTTTTAAAAACACTATTGTTTGGGTTTAGGGAAGGGGGAGGGTGGGTCAGTCAATTGGTCAGACAAGTTAGTCATTCAGTCGTTTGTTAGTAAATTGACTGTGACCTCTGGTGGATTTACGCTAGAACATCTGGCATGAATGGCACTCGCAAGAGAAATTTGAGATCTCGAAACACATACGCAACGGCCTCAGGTGGGTTTACGAAATTAAAAACTGCAAAAAAAAACGAAAAAAAAAACTTGGCACTCTCCAGAAATATATATAGCGCTACGTTTTCAAAATGAGCCTGGGTTGAAATTTTTTAAGCTGTACCAACACAATCTCACGGCAATTCGTAACTTTTTGATTTAGTGGCTAATTCGTATGAATTCGTACAATCTAATTCGTACGATTTTGTACGATTTGCTCACCCCCCAATGACGGTTGAGTTTAGGGGTGGGGTTAGGTGCCACGCCTCCTTTTTAAAATCGTACAATTTCGTACGAATGAACTCTATTATGAATTAGCCACTAAAATGACAAAACGTAAAATACTTACGTTTTCTTGTGAGATCAGGCTGGTTGTTCAAGGTTCAACTTAACATTTTAGTCAGTTTGATTGATGTAAGTTGAGTTGACTAGAAAAATTTATTTGATTCAACTAAAAAAATTAAGGCAGCAAGAATTACAGTGTGTGATTACCATTTAACCACTGAAGTCTAATGGAATTTTTGATAATATCTTCGGTTCCATTTCTGAACTTTGAATATATTGGGACTGCAGCTTTCTATGGAGGACAAGGAAGTCTTGGGTTCATGTAAAATATCTTATTTTGTGTTCTGAAGATGAACAAGGATCTCAGGGGATTAGAACAACATGATGGTTATTAATAACAGAATTTTTATTTTTGGTTGAACTAACCCTTTTACAAATTAAAGTAAATGATTTAAAGTCTGTTGGAGGACATTTTGCGAGGCATAGTGGAAATAAGGTTGATGATTCATATCAAAGCAATAAAGATAAAAACAGCTTTGTTTATTTTTTTCTCCACAAAGCATCTGGGAGAACTATCACACCTCACTGTGTTTACTTGCACACTGCTTAAAAGTTTGATTTCAACAATATAATAACAACATGAAGGGTTTTGCATCGTTTTCAGAGGGATGGACGGATGGATGATATAGGCAAATAGATGAATGGATGGATATTTATTGATATGTGAATGTGGATGGATAGATATATATGAATGGATAGATTGATGATACATGGATAGCTGGGTGGATGGATGGATGGATGGATGGATGGATGGATGGATGGATGGATGGATGGATTGATGGATGGATACACTGTAAATATTAAATGATCAATAAGTCCTGACAGCATATGTTTTTAGGTTATTGTAACAAAATAAACGTTAATAAAAGTTAATTATGTTGTAACTTAATTTGATAAGTTACACAAGCTGTTTTAAGTCAGTTTAACATAATAAAAGTTCAATGGACACACAAGGTCAATTTGAATGGATGGATAAAAAAATGGACAGATAGCTAGTGGGAGTATAAGTTGATGGATTGGTAGACTCGTGGAATGATGAATGAATAAACAGATGCAGATACGGATGGTTTTAATAAAAACAGCTACAGAAAATGGATGAAGCTATAAATAAACCACCTGCATTATCCAGAGTTATGAATATATCATTTCTATATATGCTAACAGGTAAGGTTGTGCAGAGGCCAAAAATGAATTGGTAACCCATGATATTTATGCATGCTATTTCTGTTCAATTATGAATGCATCTATTTAAATATGTGGCATTACAGTGACGGATTTAAGGTAACTGAGAGTTCACAGCACTCTGCTCTCCTTTCTCAGCCTACATGCTGATGTTTGCACTAAATGTTAGTTTACAGGAACTTATATGCATTTGAATGACAGGAACACTTTTGTTCACCTCTCACAAGAACGTCTGCCTCTAATTTCCTGTATCATGCAGCCAGCAAATGTGTGCCCACACAAGCAACAAAAACAGCTTGATGAGAGTGCCACTCCACTGCGTCAACCAGGCCAGATCTTAATCGCTCTTCTCTCAGAAGCGTTAAAGGCCTCTATCAGTGTTGATCTGTTGCCACTGAAAAAGTGATCTGAGAATAGTAGAGTGTGTCACACTAAATGTTGATAGTCCTCAGATCATTTATAGTCAAGCAGATTGTGCTGCTGTTGTGGGCGAGTGAAGCACGTGAACGAGTTCTTCCTTCTGCTAAACTCACATGGAAAGTGATTAGTAGGGCATGCTAGTTCAATGTTTTGTGCATTTTTCCTCTTTTTTATTTTTGATTGTTATGTCTGTTAATGCAAAAAACATACATTTTGCCAAAAATACGTTTATTGAAATTGAAATACTACTTTGTCATTCCCATTCATAAATATACTTTACTCTTAGTTTACAGTAGGTTGTTTGTACACCACATTTTAAGTTTTTTACATTCTATATTTCCCTGCACTGTAAATAATGCTGGGTTCCACGCAATTCCATCATGTTGTCCCAACACAAATCAATTCAGTTAAATTTAAGTGAACTGAACATAAAACAATTAATTTGACCCCCCCCCCCAATATAGAAAATTCTATAATTATAAGTGAATAGTATGGATATCAAAGTTTTTTTTAATATAGACTATCTGACAAAAGTCTTGTCATCGATCCCAGTTGTAAGAGCATGAAAAAAAAACTTGACTTCGAGTTGATCATTTGGAAAAGTGTCAGAAGGCTGTTGAACTGCATACCAATCATTACAAATACTGCAGATGACCTGTTGGAACCTGCATGGACCCAAGATTCTCATAGAAATCAGTCAAGTTTGGTGAAGGAAACATCATGGTTTGGGGTTACATTCAGTATGATCTGCAGAGTGGATGGCAACATCAACAGCCTGAGATATCAATTCATTTGTGCTGCCCATTACATTACAAACCACAGGAGAGGGCAAATTCTTCAGCAGGATAGCGCTCCTTCTCATACTTCAGCCTCCACATCAAAGTTCCAAAAAAGCAAAGAAGGTCAAGGTGCTCCAAGATTGGCCAGCCCGGTCACCAGAAATTAAAATTATTGAGCATATCTAGGGTAAGATGAAAAATGAGGCATTGAAGATTAATCCAAAAGATCTTGATAAACTCTGGGAGTCCTGCACGAACACTTTCTTTGTCATTTTAGATGACTTTATTAATAAGTTATTTAAGCCATCGCAGAGATGTATGGATGCAGTCCATACTCATACTCAAGCTCATGGGAGTCATACACAATATTAATTCTTTTTCTCACTGCACCATGACTTTATATTATATACTTTACATTATTTCTGTTTAGTGACAAGACTTTTGTTTAAGCAAAGTCAGACCTTACTGTACTAATTAACTAATTAAAAATCAAGGAATGATCATATTTTATTTCGTAAAGTAAGTGCAATCTAGAGGCCTTTGCCTTTTATATAAGCCACTTCTGATACTAAACGATCAACTAGAAGTCAAGTTATTATTTTTTGTTCCTAAAACTTGGAGAGACAACAAGACTTGTGTCAGGTACTGTATGTACTGAAATGTGAGTGGTGGAATTTTTTTATTTGACGCTGCACAAAGCATTATAAATAATGAAAATTAATATTGTTTCACATCAGTTACTTATCCAAGACTCTAATAATTCCAAAGGAGTAAAATTTGTTTTTAGTATCTGGAAAATAATAAACATGTTTTTATTAAATGATTATAATTCTAGAAAGATTTTTGGTTGATAACATCAAGATTGGGGCCCATTAAAAATAGCTGTAATAGTATAATAGAAGGTTAATATACAGTATGAGACCATATGACTATTTTACGTAGCACACCCATGTGTAACTTGCTTTTTAAAAAAGTTATACATAAGGTTTTATATTATTATCGATATTGGTGTTCCCTCTGTCTGTGTCAAAACAACACTGGACCAAACTGCCTTTCAACGTATGACATAGTTTTAAAATATCATTATACATCTTTTTCATAACCGAATGAAGTCCGTCATACAGCACCACATACAATCACACAACATAAGAATAAGTAAACAACACACTTCTCACTTATGGGGGAGCTATCCCTTTAAATCTCCTAATTCGCTTGAAAGCTCCTTGATCAGAGTCCTTGTTTTTCTTCCTTTAAGCTCAGATTGACATTTCATTCAACAAGGAGAGGAACGTGAGAGAGATCAACCCCCTCAGCATCTGGTGTTATTGATTCTTCTGATGCTTATATCTCATATATGATGATTGGAGAATTTTATGTAAAAGATCATGGCTGCAGCAGGTCACGTTATTGCTGAATGTCTAGCATTGATTAGGTCAGACGTATTTTAAACAATCATAAACAACAAGGCCAAAAATAAAGGTCAAAAATATGATTGCATTCTACTGTATATATCAGACTTAATACTTTCTGTACACATTCAAACAGTGTCTTTCAAATGCTAACTTTGTCATTTGAGAAAGTAGTTTGATAAAGGTTTTCAGCTCTATTATATAGCAGACTATTAGAGGACACCGACTCCTGTAATCGCTGGTTTGAATAAACAGCACATGTCTCATTATGCATCTGTGGTACTCCAGTGGGTCACTTTAGTAATTAATCACCTAATTACCCAGAGTGTTTTTTCTCATCAACCTAGATGTGATAATGATAATGACAATAAACCACTGGAGTGCGGAGGATAGGATTTCAATGACACAATAACAAAAACTTCAGAACAAAAACAAGCTGTTGCTTGCCCTGCAGTAAAATATCATGAGAAGTCATTTTTTTAGGCTGCAATTGAGCCTTTATCGCATTGTCAAAAGAGTAACCAACTTGGTATTCCTGAAAGCATGCATAGTATTTAAATGTTTTTAATGATGAAAGGAAACAGTGCGTGGGAGAAAAACGTTGGATTTTTACTTTGTGCTCAAGGTAAGTTCAGATGTGTCACACTCCTCTCATCTGATTCAGAAAGTAAAAATGTAATGAGCTGTCATTCATAGCGGAAAGAGATACAGTGTATTTGATTTAGGAAGGTGAGGATCTTGTTCCATCCGGTTAATGTATGACACAAATTGGCAGTGATCTGTGTCTCACCTTCTTTTTTCCCTCTCTTGTTTGCCTCCTATAGAGAACTCCGACAGTGACAAGAAATAAGAGAAAAGGACAAGGTGCAGCAGGATGGAAGCAGACAAAGCCAAGAGAAGTAAAGTGAGAGACTGAACCTGGTTTGAGTGAAGAGGAAAAATAACACTTGGGAGTGTGATATTGCTTTTATAAAACAGTTCAGGAAAGAGGAAGTTGATATAGAGTAACAATGGTTACTTTCTATTTTATTTGTGTGTGTGTGTGTGTGTGTGTGCGTGTGCGTGTGCGTGTGCGTGTGCGTGTGCGTGTGCGTGTGAGAGAGAGAGAGAGAGAGAGAAAGTGGGTGAGTCCAGCTTTGTTTAGGTGAGACTGTCAAGTGGTGAAAGAGGGAAGGGTTTGCATGAAAAGGGGAGTTTCAGTACGTGCACTACAGCTGAATTTCACACCAGCAACACAAACACAGAGGCAGGGGAGATGGAGAGTGATTTGGAGAGTAGCGTTTAAAGTAGATCTTTCAGTTCATAATATTGTAGTGATATTACTATAAACTTAGTAACTAAATCATTTTGACTAAGGGGTGTCTTTAAAAACTGCAAGAGTACTGCTGGCGATACTAACTAAATTTGTCATCTGAATAAACATAAACAAAGAACACTGATCACACACTTACCAAATCCGTAGAGACAGCACAATCAACACTAACTGGAACCAAGTCTTTTTTTAAAAGAAGACCAGTGGCAAATCTGGATTTCACCAATTCGAAAAGCTCTTTGGTAAAAAATGTTCCTTACGAACATATTTTGGCTGTGTTTTTAGCAGACTACTGTAATCCACAAATGTGGGTTCACATGCAAGCTGTGCTCTCATCACGGGGAATTGGAAACAAAACCTTTGTTGTGGCACATTTATAAACATAAAACTGACAACCCATGTCTCCGAACAATTATTTTACTACTTGTTTGAATTACGGTTGGCAGCACAACGTGGCGTCTCTCTAAACATATACAGGTAAAAAGAGTCTTCAATGATATATCATGCATATTAATGAAGTTGTGTCTCGTTCACAATAGAGCGCACTGATTGGTTCGAACCAAGGCTTTCTCATAAATTAATGAACAGATGTGCTGAAAATGACATCACTTTGTACCGGCCGGTACAGACATCCAGTCTCCACACTGGGATTTAAACGATAATCTCATCGCTGTGACGTAGCTTCAAAATTTCTTTTTAAACCAGAAGAACCAATTTGCTCAAAACAACCAGTTTTCAATTTTTTGTGAAATATATGTGTTCTTATAGTGTTTTTAGCAACGTAGGACATATATATGACTGTCAACATCTCAAAAAATGTGTTTTGGTGTTTCGTGACCATTTAAAGGCCAAAATTGCAGTTTTTACTGATTTGACAAGTTTAGTCGGTCTAAGCTGTTTACTGTTGTTGCATGAATAAAACTTAAAATTTGATCAGTTAGCATGCTTGCCTTTTAATAGTCACATGATTGACTAATCAAAACCATGATTTCAGGAGTTTGGGTAAAATTAGCGAATCCTTAATTTCTAATATTAATATAGTTATTATACTAAAATATATTTTAAAATAATTAATTAATAAATGGCGGCACGGTGACTCAGTGGTTAGCACTGTCGCCTCACAGCAAGAAGGTCGCTGGTTCGAGTTCCGACAGGGCCAGTTGGCATTTCTGTGAGAGTGTGCATGTTTTCCCCGTGTTCGCGTAGGCTTCCTCCAGGCGCTCCAGTTTCCTCTACAGTCCAAAGACATGCGATATAGGTAAATTGAATAAATTAAATTGGCCGTAGTGTGTGTGTGTGAAAATGAGTGTGTATGAGTGTTTCCTAGTACTGAGTTATGGCAGGAAGGGTATCCGTTGAGTAAAACAAATGCTGTAATAGTTGGTGGTTCCTTCCACTGTGGCGACCTCTGAAATAGAGATTAAGCTGAAGGAAAATGAATGAATGAATAATTAATAAATATACATGCAAATTTTATTTTTTTCTCACATGATTCTTGAATTTCACCTCAGAATTTTTTTTTCATTAAGCAGCAAAAAGAGGCACTGGAAAATCCTCATGCATGTCAAAATCTTTGTCATTAATGTGCATTTTTTTTGTTCTTTACGTTTACCAATTTTCAGTTAAGTGCATCCTGAAGTTTAGCTTTTGGTTTCCCCCATAATTTTCACTTCAGTACCCAACAGAGAGAGTAACAAGAAATGTAATGAACGTCAGATAATTAGTCAGTAAAGTACTGATTTATCTATAATCCAATCACTCCTCTAATCAGATCCAAACGAATATATTTATATATGGGAACATCTATTTTCTGTTTGATAATACAAGGCATCACAGTGGCTGTTGACACATACACATTCCCTGCTAGTGATAAGGATAGCGGTGTGTCTGCATCTGGCTGAGTGAGTGTGGAGTTGGTAGGATCAGAGAGGGATTAAGTGAGGATGGAGTGAGTGGATGGCTGCTGGGATAATTCTGGATTAAAGAGATTAGGCTACAGCAGCAGGATGGAGCTCACAGCTGAGGCCCCTGCAGGTGTGGATGTCAACCCTCGGGAGAGACAACCACTCCAGGCTACACTCCCTGATTCATCCTCCACTCACTCCACAGTGCAAACCCGGCCTCCTTGCTGCTAGTCTACAACACATTTCATCATGGAGCAGTTGCAGGCTCGTTTCAATCTCCTTCTTTCTTCTTGTCTGTATCGTAACGTTCTCTTTCATGCTTTTACATCAGCTCCGCAAGTCACTGCTCATTTGTAAAACACAGAGGCAGACAAGAGCGAACATGAAGTAAGCATCTTCGCCAAGTTAAGAGACATGACATTATATTAGTGTCAGAAGAAGTCTGTGTGAGTAGGTTAGGTCATATTTAGTAAACAATGAGTACATTTACATGGACACCAATAATCTGATTTTAGCATGATTAAGACAGTACTTTGATTTAGAGTCTACCATATAAACACGATTTTTGGTTACCTTAATCCGATTAAGGTCATAATTTAACTAAAGAGAAATCGAATTAAGACATATGGAGTAGGCTATGCCGATTTTAGATGCATTATTGTCAATAATAATTAAACTATTACCGTCGTGTAGGATTTTCGACTTGTTTTGCAACAGGATAGTTTACACACTCACGGCTGTTTGTATGACACTATTTTCTGAGTAATACTACAGAGTCAGTGAAGGACCACAGACACCTGCATCATGAAATATGGAGGGGTTTTTTCCCTATACAGCATGCGGTATGAAATTAAAACTACACTCTTCCAACAGTTCTTACTCGCGTACAATATCTCATTTGTCATGGGGGGCATGCATGAAATGTGTCTGAATGAAAGTGAAAGTGCCAAACTCCAGTTAAAGTCGACAAATTTAAAATGAAACACCCAAAATTACATGAAACTCCAGAGGAAATGGGTATAGTGTGGTGACGCAATAACGTTAATCGGATTATGTGCTATAACATGTAAAATAGGATCATGAAAGGAACATTCAAAAGCAACTCATGTAAACACCTTAATCATATTATTGTCTCATCTAGATTAAAGCAAATAATTTCATTACTGATGTCCATGTAAACGGAGTCACTGTGTGGACATTATCACTATGACATTTATTAGACGTTGGATATTGGTCACTTTCCAACACAACCTAAAATCAACCAAATATCAACGTAATTTGACGTCATTATTGGACGTCAAAATAACGTTGTCCTTAGACGCTGGCTAGACATTGAATTTTGGTGACCTGACGTCATGACCTTAATCTAACCTAATATTAACATCTTATGATGTTGTGTGCCTGCTGGGTCATTCGTTTTGAGTTCTGCTTGATATAGTCCATTCATGAGTTATGATAACTCTTTTTCACTGAGTCAAAGTAACGTTTTAAACTAACTTATTTCATGGAGGGATTTTTACTATTAGGATTTAGAGTGTAACAATCATAAACAACAAGGCCAGAGTGTTTGGGTGTTTCCCAGTAATGGGTTGGGGTTTGAAGGGCATACGATGCATAAAACATACTGAAATAGTTGGTGGTTCATTCTGCTGTGGCGACCCCTGATAAATAAGGGACTAAGCTGAAGGAAAATGAATAAACTTAAGGCCAGAATTTACTGGACCGTGAGCATTGTCTTTAGGAGTTTAAAAAAGAAGCTACTGTCAGGATTTACTAAAGACACGTGAAAATTAACAATGAAAATGGACACAGTTATTATTTTCAGACCTTTTTATTGTGTGCACAATAGTTGGAATTTCCATTTTAGACACCAAACGTAGGGGGGGAAGAGTATTTAAGTGAATCACACAACCTTTTTTTACTTGTAGTAACATTAATTATGTTTGTGTCATTATTTAACACCAACAAACAGCATGTCTTTATTTAATTTTGCCTTTTGATTAACTGATTACATGCACCTCATTATCATGGGCACTTCCTTTTTTTTTGAAACCTTATTTGTTTTGGTAGATTTGGAAATGAACTCGTGCTTTGGAAACTTGTGCATTGTTATTACATTACTCACAGTGGTTTACACTCTCATATACTCTTTTATGGGATTGTGCTGTTTAGTAAATCTGGCCTTCAGCATCATCATCTGACTCAGTCGGGCATTGTGCCAAACCAAATAATTAAAATATAACAGATTCTGCATCATAACATTATCTGCACAATGCTTTTGTTGTGCTTTTGGACATATTTTAGTCAGTGGTGTTTTGTTGCTCTATTAGAAAGAAGATGTGGTTGTGAGAATCATTGTGTCGGCAGAAATAATGAGGCTACCAAAACCAGTTCCCCTTGTGAAAGCGTCTTACTTTCACCACAAACTCGCATGCACGCACACTTATGTCTCGCACACCTATCTTGGTCAAAGTATCAAAAAACACGAGTTCTCGCTTGCTCGTCTCATCTGTCTTCGCTTTCTCACAAATTATCATCTTGTCATGTGCCATGCTATGGCCGCAAGTTTATTTTTAAGGTTGTTTTTCTACTCCGAAGTGTGTGTTTGTGTGAAGGTTATCTCACAGGTTCAGCTGCGGTTTGGTGCAATGATCTTTAAGTGCTGAGTGAGCAAGGGAGACGTTTGCTCTTGTGAAACCTCACAGACCAGAAACCACACGCTGTCTCCTCTGCAAGCTTTTTTCCCTCTGTTGTGTGCTTTTGCAACGCTCAGACTCACACTTTACCACACTTAGCTCATAACCTGAATCTCCCACAACTCCTTTTAACTCGACACAAACAAACTGATTTTAACAATCCTAAATGTGTTAGACTGGGCCATTATACAGCTTTTATTTTTTCACTCTTGTCACACCAGCTGCTTGAATTATTGATGCTCTTTCTTACAAGCTGCTGTCTGCATGTGTTGCTGAAATTATGCCTTCTTTTTTTCCCCCTTTTATGTCTTTCCTGCGGTCTTTGTTGCATTTGACTTGTCCACACAAATGATCTACAGCTCTGTGCTGTCATGGCAACTGAGGACAAATACTGTGTTTTTTTGTTATTCATTGTGCATTATGAGCTTAAAGTCCATGTGAAATTAATTGTTATTTTTCATGTCAGCAATTAATCAGTGCAAGTTAAACCACTAAAAAAGGTTGTTCTGGTAATCTTCAATTTAGCCGACCATTTGATTCTTTGTTTGAAGTGGCGGTCATTCTCTTATGACATCAGTTATTCAGTATTCTTAACCGTTAGTTTGCTATGAGGTAATGGTGTGCATAATGAAAGCTCTGCCTCCTACTCTATATTTCATTTAAGATGGAAGTACATCCATATACTCAAATAAAAGTGTCAGCAACCTCCAACTCAACATTCTGAAAACATACCCCTGTATCATTTCTGAAGAGAGCAAAGTATTTTCCAGGAGGTTTTTGTTCCAAATCGTTTTTTGCCAATTTTGTTTTTGTGAATCCACCAGAGGCTGCTGTGTACGCTTTTTCAGATCTAATTTCTCTCACGAGTGCCATTTGCGCCTGCTGTTCTCAAGTAAATCCACCAGAGGCCGCTGTCACCTGATTGACTGACCAACTGACCGATCCCTCCACACCCCCTTCCCTAAATCCAACCAATAGTATTTTAAAAAGCATCGATTGACCCGCCCACCCACTTACCTAAACCTAACCGCAGTGTTTTGAAAAGCAATCCAGAAAAAGAAAAGCCCTCACCTGATTTTTACCATGTTTTCAGATTTTACCACATTCTCACCCTGTTATTTACTTGTTTTTTTTATTTTATGGTTTCTGTTTTTGTCTTGCCTGCTTTCTGGAAACGTTCTTCACCAGACTCGAACCCCGTTGTCATGGTCAATTTCAATCTGCATCTCAGGTCCGCCGAAGTACATGTCGAGCTACCGGAGAAACTGGTAACAGTGGAAAAGCCGTCCATACTGAGGCAAGCAGTCAGCTGGTAAGTGAGAAAAGGAACGCTCCATAGTGTTTGTTTTAAAGACGAAATGCAGCCACACGTACTTCTGGCCAGGGGCGGATTTAACCAATAAGCAAGGCAAGCGGCCGCCTAGGGCCCCCAAATAAATACCTATAAGTATAAATGATACTATAAATTATATATAACATTGTTTTCTGTCATATTTTGTACGGTGAGGGTCTAAAGTTTTTTTTAATTTTAACGCAATTATTACAGCTGTGCAAATATGTCCCCCACCTTCAATCATGGACCAGTCCAGCAGTCAAATCAGTAAAGATTTAGTTTTTAAAATTAAATAGTTCAGTTATTACTGTATGTTTAGTTGGGAATTAATATTAAAACAAATCGTTTTAAAAGTTTTACAAGGTGCTTTATGTCTTTTTTTTGCATTAAGATAAAATGTAGGAAATTAGATTGAATGATATAAGAAAATGAACAGAAAATAATAATAAAAAAAAATTCAAGTACAAAAGGTGCATTTTATAACTTTGCATTTTAGCCGTCCCTTGGATGGATTTGTTTAGGGCCCCAAAATCACTAAATCTGCTTCTGCTTCTGGCTACATAATTCACGATCTCCATAAATGTATATAGGGCTACGTTTTCAGAATGAGCCTATGTTGGCAGCTTCTTGCGCTCCATGTTTATTTTCCTGTCATGTGAATTTAAATAAATCAAATCTGTTAATGTAGCGATTCTACTTGCTCTCCTTCACTCTTTCATTATTACAGTGTGGGTGATAAGCAGTGGTTTACGGTTCCAGGAGCTGTGCCCTTCTCTCTGTGTAGGTGTAGGTGACAAATTGGATTTTGCACATATTGCCACCACTGTCATTGGATTTGATGTGTGCGAATGTATCGAGGCCTGTCAGATGAGTGTGGAAGCTAAAAATACCCAAACTGTGTCCTACATGGCAGCACTTACATTCTCTTTGTTTGTGTGTTCGTTTTCTTCTGCTCATACTAGTGCTTGACTTGTAGCATGGCACTCATGCATACATCACATATAAACACTGTCTCTCACGCTTTCACACATCTTATCACCGTCTGAGGTTTGGTTAACACGCTCTAGCTCTCACACATTTCATCTCAGGGGCAGTTAAACCCAAACCAGCACGAGTAGAGTTCACACGCGATGAACTGAGTGAAAAACAAAAGGCAGAGAACAGTGAAGAAAAAAAGGGAGGAAGATAGGTCACAACCACACATTAGCTGGCACGGCACTTGTCTGGTGAGAAAAAGAGAAGTTTATTGTAGTGTTAGTCTCTAGGGAGGAGAAAGGCAGCGCTGTGGTGCGAGACTAACATGTGTATGCTTATATGGAATCAGCCCACAAATAGTGATTTTTGTTCTGTCCGCTTGTCTGCATTCTAGTTAAAGGATGTTAACTACTGATGTACATCATCCTCCCTCAAAGGAAAAACTCTTATTCAAACTGAAATCATCTGCAGAATGAGGTGTTGGTGGCTATGAAAGCAATTTTTTCCCCCCTGCGTGACATTTTGTGGGAGTGCACTATTTTTGTGCACTTTGCCATTTCTTTCCTGTGTGGTAGAAAATGGTAGAGATTTATACTGTGATATTATACTGTGATATGATGCATGAGTAAAAGTGAAACTTTTTACGCAAAGTTTGAACCAGTAAAAGCAGTGATATTGTTAAATGTCATTGCACTATTGCGGTGGTTCTCAAACTGCTTCCTTTTAGTGGTACGCTGAGAAATCGATGAATAATTAAAGTAAAAAAATTAACACACTTTTAACCCTTTAACACCAATGTGATCAGTAAATTAATTTTAATAGGCTAAACCAAGGACTTAATTTGTGCCGGAACACACCATATCCGGCACCTCTGAAATCTGATCCTGCACCTTATTTTACCGATCCCTCTTCAACCGCCCTCCTCCCCGTCCGCTGTTCGCCACACTTTCTTCTGCGACTCCGCAACCCTCTTCACTTTCATCCGCGACAACCTCTCGCTCTTCACGTCACGCGACACCCCTCTGCCATCCAACATCAACCATCCCTGCACCACCCCCCCCACCCTCCTTCCACCCACTTTCGCACGCGACACCTCTCCATCATTGGATAGCTTGCCGTATCCGTTACCCCGATCTGTTCCGGGACCTCGCAATTTACAAATTAGGCACTGGTTAAAACTTTTCTTTTATTTTCAGTTTTCTGATGTTTGTTATGTATTCTATCATTTGAAGCTAATTTCCTCCCCATATTTTTGTCATACTTTTGACTGTTGTTGGGGGCATATCCTGTATTTTTATCGACCCAAATGTTGACAGGTAAAGTTTATTCACTTGCTGTTCTGACACACAAAGCCTACTCTAACACGCAGTAAGCAGATCTAATTTCTAATTTAAATATGTAAATCCAATTTATATATTTAAAATACAAGTTAATGTTTAGATTTCAAAGATATGCAAATAAGTCATATACACATGCAATATATATTTCAAAATGTATCAAAAGGAGTCTATATGAATATGATGACATACAGCCCATATTTATGAAGTCCAAGGAACATTTCCAGGTTTTAATGATAGACTACTTTATGACAATGCTTTACATTTAAGTACAGCAGTTTCTTTTTACTTTTTAAGAACAGTGTCATTTTTAATTAACTTTTTAAAGCACATTTTAATTTAAACTTTGACGTTTTATTTATTTTCTACCTGTAAGCACAGTACGGTTTTAATGTTCAAATTATTTATAATGGTTAAAGTGTCTGACAATAATAAATATTCAAATTATTAAGAATTAATCTCCCACGTTTTTGCACTATGCAGAGCTGTAGCTGCCTAATTAGGCCTACTATGCTATTGTACTTTAATCTTGGTTATTATGGTGGTACTTGGAGAGACAATTTTTTCTGAGGTGGTACTTGCTGAAAAAAGTTTGAAAAACACTGCACTATTCTATGCAAAATGACCAGAAAAATAATAAAAAATCCAAGTGCTAAGCAATATAAATAATTATTAAGAAAATTTGGTTTGTCCATGTGTTTGATTAGCAGACATTCCAATGTTATTTGAGTTAGTGGTTAATTGGTATGAATTTGGTTAGCATTTTAGTATGATTTGCCCATCCCCCATGACATTTGAGTTTAGCAGTGTGATTTGGGTTCATGCCTACCTACCTACAAATTCAGTTGTATGAATTCATACGAATTAGCCACTTGTCAACTAAATGGTTATGTTTCGTCATGATATTTTAATATATTGGGCATGAACAATTGTTCAGTGTATTATGGTACTTTTTTGTATGTTGAATGCCAGTTCAAGCGAGAGAGTAATAGCCTAACAGAAAGTGTTTTTGAGCAGCATGTCACAGTAAACTAGGCTCTGCACTAAATGGTTATCTGCACCGTTTTTTTGAGCACAAAAACAACATATGACCAATCGCCTCTGCATTTCTTAAAGTCAGCCTGAAAGCTAAGTTTTATATTTTGTACCCCTTTTGCAACATGCATCTTATTAAAATGGATTCTGAAATGAGAAAGAAATATAGGGTGGAACGTGATTTTGGCATTTGGGAATTGATTGAATCATTGGAAGATGGGAGTTGGAAAACGGAGGAAGATTATTAATACCAATTTGGACTTTTGAAAAGGTACCAACCCAGTGACAGCTCTTGTACATTTATTTCTGAGAATCTATAAACAAAACAAGAAGAGTACATTTTGATTTCATGTCAACTTTAAAGTGTGTTTTTTTTCCAGTATCACAAGCAAAAACACTGAATCAGTCATTCATTCATTATTTTTTCTTAGACCCTGATAATTAGGGGTCACCACAGCGAAATAAACCACCAACTATTCCAGAATATGTTTTACACAGTGGATGCCCTTCCAGTTGCAACATAAAACTGGGAAACACCCACATACTCTCGCATTCACACACACACTCATACACTACGGGCAATTTTGTTTACCCTGTTCACCTAGCACATGTCTGTTGCAGGACTGTCGAGGAAACCGGAGCACCCGGATGAGACCCATGCAAACACGGGGAGAACATGCAAACTACACTCAGAAACACCAACTGACCCAGCCGGGACTCGAACCAGTGACCTTGCTGTGAGGCGACAATGCTAACCACTCAGCCACCATGCCACCTTCATTGAAATACAGTGCACACTAAAGTTTTATACTCTCCAAAAATAACTATGCAAAATCTCTATAAACATACCATCAGTAAATGAGTAAACACAACATAACTATATTTTTAGGCCAGACATTAATTTTGGCCGCTTGTATAGTTGTGAAACCAATTTAGTACTGTAAAAATAACTGCAATGATGAACTGGAATGAAAAAAAAACTGCAATGGATGAACTATATTCAACATTCACCAACCATCAGTCCCCACAGCTGGTCTCGGCCACATTTTTATACATCATCTTTATGGTTCCCTCTTTTGTTTCTCTCACTCTTTTCTTCACATACACACACACAGCTCTAATGATCCCACTTCCCTTTCTTTGTTTCTCTCTCTCACCATCTCACACACACAAACACGTCCTTCACCTGACACTGTTGTGCTTCTCTCTTTTTAAACCACAGATGATTTAAATACTGAGGAGGTGTTTTCACCTCCGAGTGAAAAGCGGCATGCTATCTGTGTGGGCTATAACACACTTTGAGACTGAGAAAAGCTTGTTATGAGCACCATGATCTCTGAGATGAGTGTGAGAAATTGTGCATACACTGCTGTGCAAGAAAAGCGCAGTGCAAACAGCCAAATACATTCTGCTACATCCGTTTGTCACACACACCACACTCATGCACCCAAACATTATACTAGAAATTATTAGTGTTACTCGAATCAGATGTAACATTTTTAATTAAGGTCATTTCTGTCATGAACACTCTCAGGATTTAGTAAGATAATGAATATTTATATGGCAATGTTGATGTATTTGGTCTTGGCAGTATAGATCTGCTACGCTGCTGCTGCTGCCATGTAGTTATTGATGCAGGAGCAGATTAGGTGACCTATCAGCCTGTGCAGGCATAGAGTTTCTTGGCAGAAATTTCACTTATCCACTTTGATGCCATTTTTACCTATTTGGCACAGTATTTTTGCATATGTCTTAATGCTTCAAATGATTCAATTTACTTATTACTTTAATCCGAGGACAGTTTTGGTCTTAAGAATGGTCTCAACACCATTTGTTTTGAAGGCCTTCTTGATATTGAACGCATTTAAACTACTCTTGGTCTCAGAGGTCTTGGAGATTTATTTCTGTGATTGGATGTTAAACCTACCGCATTAAATACAATAACATCTAATTTGATGTTTAAAAAAGTAAAAAATTTTGAGCATTTTGTTGAAAATGTCACCAAAATTAATACAAACGTTAACAAAAACGTAAGATATTATTTTTAAAACTCAATGGAGACATTATTTTTATATTGTAATATATTAGCACTATCACAAGAGGACAAGAAAAGTCATGATTATGAGCATTTTGTGCAAATGTTCAAAAAAACAAGTGAACAGATAAAAAGTAAATGCCTCAAATTGGCTACTGTGTTTGTAGCTCAATATCAATATGTGTGCTTACAGCAAAAAATATACTTCGACAAGTCTAAATATAAGAGTGGCACAGTGGCTAAGTGTTTAGCATGGTTGTCTTGTAGCAAGAAAGTTGCTGGTTTGAGTCCCATGTTGAACCAGGAGGCCTTTCTGTATGGAGTTTGCATGGGTTTCCTCTGGATGCGCGAGAGGTGTCTGGCTGCAGACCTGGTGCAGATGCAATTTGAGCTGCATCAAATGCTTTTTAATGCACACCCCTCACAGTGACGTCACTAGCTCCATTGGGTGCATTGTGTCTGACATTGCATCTCTGAGTGATGCAATCTCAGCTTGCATCATAAAGGCTGCATCCAGATACTACTGGGATGCTCTGGTTTTCCCTGCTGTACAAAGACAGGTATAGGTGAATTGAATAAACTATACTGACCCTGCCAAGCAGACACACAACACCATAAGACGTTAATATTCGGTTAAATTTAGGTCGCCAGCGTCTAAGGACAATGTTAAACCTCTAATAACGACGTGAAATGATGTTGATTATTGGTTGATTTTATGTTGGAAAGTGACCAAAATACAATGTCGAGCCAACATCTTAAACCAACGTCATATTGACCTCAAATACTGACATTTAATTGTCAGGTATGGCAACCAAAATCCAACATCTGATAGACGTCATAGTGGTAACGTCCACACAACATCAAGCTGTAACATCATTAAACGTTGATATTTTGTTACTTTTAGGTTGCATTGGAAAGTAACCAAAATGCTAAATCTATCCAACGTTGGACACTGACATCGTTCTGACGTTGGGTTCTGACGTAAACACGATTTTCATTTCCAAACAAAATGCAATGTCCCATGAGGTTGTAGTACGCCAGTCTGATGTCATGTTGACATCCTGTGCTTGCTGGGTAGTGTGTAAATGGAAGAGTGTGTGGGTATTTCCCAGCACTGAGGGTTATACTCTCAATTCAATTCATCTTTATTTCTATAGTGCTTTTACAATATATATTGTTTCAAAGCAGCTTGGCATAGAAACTCTAGTAAATTGAAACTATGTCTGTCCATTTGTCAGAGTTGAAGTTCAGTTTAGTTTAGTTCAGTGGGGTTTAAATTTCATTGCTCAAAATCCAAACACTGAGGAGCAAATCTGAGGAACAAACGTCACCAATTGATGAAAGTGAAGGAAAAAAACCTTTAGAGAAACCAAGCTCAGTTGGGCACGACCATTTCTCCTCTGGCCAACATGTAAAGCAAATGGTTTCTAACACAATGCCGGGTGCATTAAGACAGAAGGAGTGTATCCTACAGGTGGTTTGTCATGCCCACTCGCCTGCGTGGAGCACACTCATGCATCATACTGTTGTGTGATGCATTGTGTGCATGTTTTACTAAAAAGATAGGTCTTTAATCTAGTTTTGAATTGAGAGAGTGTGAGTTTAGGAGCCATAAATGAAAAGGCTTGACCTCCTTTAGTAGACTTCGCTATTCTGGGTACTCTCAGTGCTGGGTTGAGGCAGAAGGGCATCCACTGTGTAAAACAATTGCCAGAGTAATTGGTGGTTCATTCTGCTGTGGCGACCCCTGGTGAAGCAGGGAATAATTTGAAGGAAAGTGAGCGTAAATGTTATTCCAAAAATTCACACATAATTAATTTTCACTTTTGACTTTAATTGCAACAGATATAGCATTTTTGCCCCTTTAAGTTGTATTTTAGTGGCATTTTTATCCATTAATTTCGAACCCTGACCTCCATGAGGCCACCTTCTTTTTAAATGACTTCCTAATTACAGTGATGTTCTCTTTCACTCAACACTGTTTTTGTTCAGTCATTCTGACCTTTAATTTAGGACTTGGAGGCAGATTCTCCTGCGGCCATGCTAAAAATAACAGAACAGAAACCAAGCTACGACAGATTTTTTTATTATTATTATTGATCGTAACAGCCGTGCGCTCATTGTGCAGTTCTAAGTATTTTTTATTATAGGCAGTAAATAACGAAGTAGATGGGCTGGAAGTCTTCCACGTATAGCAATCAGAATTTATAAACTGCTCCATTACCTCGATTTCCATTGGTTACTCTCCGAACATTAGCAATTATTTTCACGCGAGCGGTGCTCATAAAAGCTATAATCTGGTGATTTACAGGCTTGCGGCGCAATACACTTGGCCTCAGTAGCAATTTCCCCTTCTCTCGCCGCTCTGTTTATCTCTCTTTGTGTTCGCTTATGTTGACAAAGCCAGTAGCCGCTCTGGCTTCAGCTGATTCAGTGAGAAATGGCTTTAAGAGTGAACACATGTTCGGTTGTGTGCTGATTTGGAATATGTTTGGGCGGAAAAGAAATTGCCTAGTGCTGTTTGTGGAGCTAATTGTCACAGTGAATAGTAAATGAGACAATAATTGTAAAAAAAAAAGGCTATTTTATTCATGCATCCATTTTTAGCCATTTATTTATTTATTAAATAGTGTTTTCAATTGTGCTTAATGTGGTAGACATGGAAAACAACATGCACGTGTTTGCTCTCGGCCTCGTGCACTAAGCTGCCGAGAAGTGCTATCAGTGTCTAGTCAATCCCTGCTCATAGAGATAGATAGATAAGGCTGCTGGAGGTGAAAGCAGTGTGCGACTGAGTGTTTGTGTATGTATTTGTTTGTTAGCAGGTCACGAAGCTCCATCGCATCGCTGCCCACTCAGCCTACACTCATCAAGCCATTAAAGCCCCTGGGGGAAAATGTGAGCGAGAGTGATGGATGAAAGATGGGGGTGTCCATTTGTAATACGAAAAAAGAAAGCAATGTAGGAGGAGATAGAATAAGACGAGCTCATAAATCACTTATGATGGAGACAGAGCAGCTCTTTTCTTCAGCGAGCTTCATATGCCACACAGTTTGAGCTGCAATACCCAGGGTTAGAGGTTTGTTCAAATCCCTAACCTTAATTTTGTGCAATTATTGGTCTCTTCCAGTCTGTCAGTGTGAGAGTATGGTAGAAGACTGAAGTATGTTGGGGTCATAAGTTAAATGTGAATAGAGGTTGTGCACTATGGTTTCAGCATGTGGCTGGGGATTTCAGCTGATATGTTTGGTCTCTTTCTCCCTGCTCCATGACCAGCTCTAAACACAGCTGTAGTGGGAGCATCCAGATGTTTGCTCTTGCGCTTACAAATTACTACAGATTGTTAAAGAGGAAACAGAATCCTGGAGGTACTCAAACATGTCACCATAGGGGTATTTTCCAAGCCATTTTCTTTCCCCTTGTTAAATATGCTCACAAGAACAGGTGGCAAACGTTTGCAGGGACTTGTAGTGTAGTGTACATGCAGAGGATAACATTCAGTTTTATGTGAGGATGTGACATGCGGACAGTCATTTGTGTGCCTTATCACTCTTAAAATGTTTTAAAGGCCTCATTAAATCACTCAACAAACATCTCTATATTGCTTGCTCTTCTATATTGTCTATATTCCATATGTTTGCTCTTCTATATTGTCATATTTCTTAGTGAAAGCTGGAGTTTGGTTGGAAGATGAACGTCTCACCACTTTACCAATATCAATACATTTATTAATGCTTTACTGTTAGTTAAGGTGGAAGCAGCTAACATGAAATTAATGATGTCAATTTTTGTTTGGTCACAGTGTATTTTAAGGTTTAATCCTTGCTATAAACAAACCATTAACTACCCTGAAAAGTACTTAAAACTACTGATTTAAAATGAGCTGAAACAACACAATTCTTACTTTTTTGGGACAACTTAATTGTTTTATGTTTTATCCACTTAAATTTGTAAAGATTATTAAGTTAATAACATGAAGGAATTGTCTTGAACTTTAAAAGTTGGGTTTCAGGCTAAAACAGTAATTCAACTTCTTGAAATGCCATGTAAATCTTTTAGTTCGACTGAAAGACTACAGCCTCGGCTGTGGTGCCCTTGCACTGAGAGACATGGAAATGTTAATTTAACACATCATTTATTTGATTATGCAGTATTATGTTTGTGTACTTGGACAGAGGTGTGAAACTAGTAGCATTTATCCGGTAGACTTCAGCTCTGTTGATCTGACACACACAAAAGGCATTGTGCGGAGATTATATTAAGCTAGGTTTGTGTTTTTACAGTGTAAGACTTTTTGCTCAGTAAACTCTTAATTTGCTGCTTACTAGTAGTTATTAAGGTAATGGTAGTTAGGTTTAGGTATTTGTTCAGATTAAGGATATAGAATAAGATCATATAAATACTAATAAACAGCCAATATTTTAATACAAGACAGATAATAACAAGCATAAACAAACATTAAGTTGCAATGTATTGTTAAACATTAAGTTACCTAGTATTATATACGGTGATCAATAGAGAGCTTAAAGTGCTGCAGTTTAAGAAAACACAAGCAATTACAAAAAACACCAGGAAATTAAGAAAAGATCTTCATCTGTTTGACAGCACATGTGCTGCAAATCCTCACAATGCAAATAATTTATGAAAATGCGCTGCATTTTCTCACAACACTTTCAAATAGCATGGAACACAATGGAAAGTTTTCAGGGGGACCCTAAAACGTGACAGATCCGGCTATTTAGGTTATGGTTATTTAGGGTATTAAAAAACAAAAGACAAAACAATCAGGATGTCAAACAAAAAACTCACCTACAACTTCACTGAGCAATAGTCACGGCAAAGTGGTGTCCGTCATGTTTTTGGGTCCACTTGTGAGAAAATGCAACGTGTTTTTGTAAATTGTTTGCACAGTAAGAACAATCCAGCTTGTTTTATTAATTTGTTTGCGTTGTGTGAAAATGCACAGCATTTTTTACCGTGTATGCATTGTGAGGATTTGCTGCACATGTGCTATCAAACAGATGAAGATCTTTTCTTAAATTGCTGGCGTTTTCTGGAATTGCTGAAGATTATTTTACTATTGCTGTGAATTTTCAGTGAATTTTCACTGGTGAAATCCAGTCATTTTAATTCAGTTGGAAAGTTCACATGAGGCCAAAGGTTTTCCCCAAACAGAGTTGGCAATGGATTCAAGTTGGTAAAACAAACTGACCATGTTTACTAACAGACAGGTCAGTGGTTTGAAACCAATGCTATATTGACAATATACAATAAAACTTTTTGCTTGAGGAATTTTATAGAAATTTTGTTAATATATACCTATACATCATACTGAAATCAAAAGTGACACTTCTCCTTTTAAAACAGAACATTAATAAAAATGATCTGTAATTAGGGAGTTTTCAAACTGGTGTCAGGATCCCAAACTGGTCTGGAAGAGTTCTTTTATACAATAATCTGTATAGATTCCTTTTATTAGCATATTTAAGGGATCTGTGCCATCTTTAAAAGTTTGAAAACCTTTGCTTTAATCAATATAACTTGCCTCCTCATGCAATGACATCTCTTCTGATCTCTCTTCTGATATGAGGGCAGGACAACCGGTCACTCGCATATGAGATCACAGCAATAGCAAACAACTATCAAGTCAGTTCCCAATGGGCAAAATCTGGTCCTCTTTTAGTTTTTCAAATTCTGTTTCACTCTGATATCACTATTGGAAAATTAAAAGATGTCACAACTTCCTTTTAATACCAATTCTAATGTTGTAATTAATGGTAATAATTAGAATTTTATTATGCTATAGGTATGCTGTGGCTATGTTACAATCCTTAAACGTCATGTGAAGTGCTTTCAAATGTGCGTTTCTTAATTTGATGTATATAAACAGAGGGTGGCACATAGAGTATACTCCCTTTAAAAAAACAGCCAATTGCATTTCATTTTACAGCTCTGCCAGTAAGAGTGGTTGATCAAATAAAAAGCAAATGAGAAGCGTATTGAAGGGGCATGTCAGATACTAGAGAGCATTTGATTGGTCCAGAGTTGATGAGAAACTGACATAAGAGGTGATGTAAAAAAAAGCCATTGATTAATTTAGCCCACAGGCTTCAAACTCAGTTCCTGGAGGGCCGCAGCTCTGCACAGTGTAGTTCCATCCCTAATCAGGCCTATAGCCAGCCTAGTGAAAGGGTTGATTCTTTTTTTCTCAAGAAGTAGACCTATTTGCAGTAATTCAACTCACTTTTTATTTAATTATGAGGTTTAAATACCGCATTTAATGAGATTTTAAGCACATTTGTTGCTGGATTAGCTTGTCTGATGGTCACACTTTTTAATGTACCAAATATATTTTCTAAAGATTTAGAATAAAGAAATATGAAGAGGCTACTTATTTATAGGCTACTTTATGATATATCACTAGGAGAAAAAAATAGCAGTCTGATAACGATTTAAATTAAACTGTGGTCTATTGTCATTTATTAGGCAAATAACAAACTGGCTGGCACATCTTCAACTTTCCCCAGTCTCAGAATTTGGCCATTTGAATAATAATAATAAAAACAAACAAAATAATAATAATGTAGAGCTTCACGCTTTTTCTAGTGTCTCTTGTAAAAAAAAAAAGTACATTTTAAAATTTATGCATAACAACAATACCCTAATAAGTATTAATATGGGCCACTTCTTGAGCTTTACAGCTTTTATTGGTCATTTTTATCATTTTCATCATTTTTTTCTCTCTCTATAACAACAAAACTGTTAAAGTTGACTTAACTTGCATCATATTCTGCTTGGTCTTAAAGCCTTTTTCGACGAGTTGTTTTGATAACTTATGAGGGCATAACAGTCAAAGCTTTGGATGTTTATATCAGATTTATATTTTCTAAACCCAAATTTTGTTACTGTTTTTTGAGCACACTAGCTGATAGATATCCTTAAAACTGACAACCTAAATCAAACTTCAACATTATTTTAATTTCACTGGACCTTTAATCTAATATCGTAGCTTGTCACTTACATGCCTTAAGGTGCAGGTAGAATTTTATTGACAAGAAAAAAATAACAGCAATATTTTTACAGATCTTTCCTGCAAAACTGTGTACTGTTTAAATGTGCAGTTATAAAGCTCATAAAAGTCAACAGTTGATTTTGGGGAACTCTATAAGATCCTGCATGCAAAAATTCTAGCATAACTAATTAAACAATTGTGCAGCACTCCACACAACTACACCGTTTGCACTATAGTCAAGTAACCACTTCCTCTTTCTCTTCTTTATTTTTTGTGTCCGCATTTTATTTTTTGTCACTCCATGTCTGCCTGTTTCTCTCTCTCTCTCTCTGTGTTTCTCTCTGTCTGACTAACTCTCTTGAGGTTTGGCAGCTGAGCCCCAGAGTTAAGTGGCTTTTCTAGTTTATCCTGAGAGGTCAGTGGAGAAATGAAACCTCATCTCTGAACCATGATCGCAGCCCTCGAACACAACAAGCGCCCCGGAACGCAATTTTTACTGTCTGTCAGAAGACTCATTTTTGTACGTGACCGATTCTTGACGTTGCGTCAACAAACAAGGAAATCCTGTGTGTGCGTGTGTTTTCGTGCATGTGTTTGAGCACAGACGGTGGCAGTAGCGATGTCGGCGGTTTCGGTGGCGGGTGAATTACAGCCTGCTGTAAAGCTGTGGTTTAGTCTGCTCTCTCACACACACAGTAAAGCGCTCCACTCGTCTCTCATCAAGGGCTCTCGTTTCATAGGCCTCAATGCGCAACAGTGCTGTAGGCCTTGAACCCACACACACACACACACAAACACTTGGGTGGGCTATGAGTGCCAGCCCTGGGAGCTGAGCTTTGCCACAGGTGCTCCTCTGTTCTGCGTGTGTGGCTAATGAAGCTCATAAAGATGGAGGATCATTACTGAAGCGTCTTCGTTGCGGCTCGCTAGATTTGCTTATGCAGATTTGGTTCCTGCCAGCTCCTCTGACACATGTCTGTGTGGCAGCGGGTATAAAATTAGCACTACAAAGAGGGAGATTGGAATCCGTGGGCACGCTTGCAGTCAGTAAGCGTGTTTACAGGCACTTTAAAAGTTGGGTTTCAGGCTAAAACAGTAATTCAACTTCTTGAAATGCCATGTAAATCTTTTAGTTCAACTGAAAGACTACAGCCTCGGCTGTGGTGCACTTGAGAGACATGGAAATGTTTATTTAATACTTCATTTATTTGATTACGCATTATGTTTGCGTACTTGGACGGAGATGTGAAACTGTATTTATCTGGTAGATTTTAGCTCTGTTGATCTGACACACACAAAAGGCATTGTGCGGAGATTATATTAAGCTAGGCTAAAGCCTTGAAATCAGGAACTATTCAAAATGAACGAAGTAAACACAGTAGTAAGTTTGAAAGTAAGTGTGCTCAAATGCCTGTAAACAGATTGTGTGGGATGTTTGTGCGTGGGTGTGAAAAAATGTGTTACCAAAGTCAACGTTAGAACTTATGCCTGGTTCTCAGTTTGCTTAGCGTGCTAACGAGTGTGACATTAATTGCAGCTCACGACGCTTTTCCCTTTCTGTGTTTGTTTCTCTCTTTCTCTTCCTCTTTCTGTGTCTGGAATTAGTGTGAGTTTCCATTCGCTGTCATCACTTTTCACAGCCACTTGTTAATAAGGCTTCAGATTCGACTCTTGCTGGTGGATTTATCAGGTAGCTCTCACAAACACCCAATTTATGTCTGAGAGTGAGCGTGTTGTTGGAATTATTCCCCAGTGTCTATTAAATTTAATAAATTAAAGTATGTCTTTGTCTTTATGTACGTATATACACTATGTTTCAAGGTGTTATTTAAAGGCCACCTATTTTACCCCTTTCACAAGATGTAAGATAAGCCTTTAGTGTCTCCAGAATGTAACTGTAAAGTTTCAGCTCAAAATACCTATCAGATTATTTATTATAGCCTCCAGAATCGTCCCATTTTGCTGTCTGAGTATACTGTAGCTGTTTTTGTAGCCTGTGGCTTAAAATGCAAATAAACTGCTTCTCCCCGCCCACCGTTCCCACGCACATGTCTGCTTTTCAGGATTTATGTCAGATAAACAGCTCGGTGACAGAGACAGACTTGGATGAAACTGATGAAGCTCATTAGTCAAAAATACAAAGTAAGTTTATTTGATTTATTTGTGCTGGAGTTTGTTCAAACCTTTCTGAAATGATGAGTCTAGTGATTTTACTCTCTTTATTATAAACATGCTCTGTTCTAAAACACGTTTTAAACTTATAAAACTTCACGGAGTTGAAACAGATATTTTAATCCCAGTTTCTTTGTAAAGTAAAATGTTCTGTGGACATGTGTATATATATTATTATAGAGACATGGCGCCTGTCAATCAATTCGGTGGGCGGGAAAAAACACACTCCTGTGTCATGTTGCGGTGGGCCCTATTTGGGTCCAATATTAACATGAGGAAATTTTAAAAAAAAAAGAGACTTGTTGGGTTTTTATCACCCCAATATAACTGTGGACACTATACATACACACAGTTCTGTCCAAACAGCTTACAAAAGATGATTTTCATCATAGGTGCTTTTTAAAGAAGTCTTATTTGTTCAGCAGGCCTACTATTATATGATCATGTGATGTGAAATATTATTTTTATTTAAATAATTGTCTATTTTTATGTGTTTATTGTTGTTTTACCAACCATCACTCCAGTCTGCTGTGTCATGTGATCAGATATGTGATTTTTGGTGGTTAGGAAACAATTCTTATTGTTATCAATGTTGTAAATTACTGTGCTGCAAAAAAAATTTGTTAACAATTTTCTCAGTAGCCTTTAATGAATGGAAATGTTACAAATAACTTTGTTTTATTTAAAACTTATTTTACAACTATAAAAGATTTCTTACAAAACTTAAAACTTACTCATTTTCACTTTTAATTTGAACAATTTTTTTTTCTTTATTAAAAAAAGAATGAATTTATCTTAACGTTTTTAACAGGATTGTATATTTATATATGTAAAATCTTGTCCATTTTCTTTTTAATCTATTGCAATTCTTCACCATGATGCTTCTATTTTTCTGTTTTGAGCTTAGGTTGCATGTTGTTCTGAGTGCAAGGATGCATGACCTGTTTACTTTCCTGTGTGACATACAGATGTGCTCTCACAGATAGACGCTCTAGAATGCGGTCAGTCTGCGGTGTTACAAGACACAGTTTGGCCTGTCTGATCTGTGACGCACTTCCTCTGCTCTGCCATCTACTGCCACTGAAGAATCTTGGCCTCAGCAGCCACTTCCTGTCTGAGATGAGCATTTTCTATGTGGTTTTGAGGGTGAGTGGAACATGTGGCTATTAAAGTGTCCTCATAAGAGAAAAAGAAACCAAAAAGAATAACTGATATAACTGCTTTAAATATTGAAGCCTCTTAAAATATATTGTAGTTGTGTTTCCTGTCTTTGATGAAGGCAATTTAAGCCCGGGAATGACTAAATAAAAATATTTGCTGCAACTTCATATCTCACAGTATGACACAAGGGCTTTTCACACTTCCATGTAACACTGGGTTGTTGTTTTAAACACTGCTTTTATGCTGCTTTCATGTGCTGTTAGAAATATTCTACTCCTATGTATGGTGTTGTGATTACAAGCTTGTTGTATGTATGTGCTTTGTTGTTTGAACGAATTAAACATAGCATCCCATCAATTGCAACACAGGCTCATTGTGAAATTGTACCCTCGTATACATTTCTGGAGAGCACGAATTATGTAGCCAGAGCTACAGTACCTACGACTGCATTTTGTCTTTAATATGAATGCTACAGGCTACTATGATGCCGCCGACTGCTTCTGTTTCTTTGCTACCAGCTGACCGCTTACCTCCATGTGGATGGCTTTTCCACTGTTACCAGTTTGCGCAGTTAGCTTGCCATGTACATCAGTGGACTTGAGACACAGAGAGGAGTTGACTGCGTTAACGGAGTTCAAGTCCAGCAAAGACTGGTTCCAGAAAGCAGGTAAAACAAAAACAAATGGAAAAAATGTAAATAAAAAGTGAAAAACATGGTAAAAATCAGGTGAAGGATTTTTTCTGGATTGCTTTTTAAAACAATATCGGTTGGTTTTAGGAAAGGGGGTGATCGGGCCAATCAGTGATTTGAAAACACTATTGGTTGTGTTTAAGGAATGGGGTGGGTGGGGGTATCGATTGGTTGGTCGGTCAGTCAGTCAGTCAGTCAACAGCGGCCTCTGATAGATTTATGCAAGAATGGCAAGCGCGAATGCTACTTGCAAGAGAAATTTGAGATCTGAAAAAGCATACATAGCAGCCTATGGTGGATTCGCGAAAACAAAAGCTGTAAAAAAACGTACCTCCTGAGATGTATTTTGCAATCTCCAGAAATGTATATAGGGGTACATATCTATAATGAGCCTAAATTGATTAATGAACATATTAACATTAACTGCACTAGATAATCTGCCTGCAGTGGATTCTGGAATTTCAGTATAATATAGAGATTTATTTTTGGGGTGAATTATTGCTTATATTTTGCTAAGATTTCTATATATTACAATGTATCATTACACTCCTATTAAAACACATACTAATGTCAATGTTTAAGTTGCATACTAAAGTTGGCTTTAATGATAAAATGAGGTGATACAGCTATATTGTGCAAAAATTAAAAATGAATAAATAAACACACACATAAAACCTCCAATAAAAAAACAGCAGCAATCATTCTCCCCTCTAACAAGTTTTAAGTCTATGACCTGCCCAACTTGATAACATTGATATCAAAATCGCATAGTAGTAAATATGACATTAGATGCTGTTTATGTTTATTTTCTGACCGTGAAACTCATATTTATGATAATTCTAATACCACATGAAGCCACTATCCCTAGTTTAAGTGATATAATCAATGTGACCGTCTCAATCATAAGCGTTCTAGACCTTGCAGATCACTGGAAAACACACACTATCACCCAGACTACAATTCTGCCACCGAAATGAACTACAAATCCCATCATTCCCTGCACTCACACACATGCCCCAGATCCCCCTTGATTGCAAATAACATGAAACAATAAACAAGGCGAGGGTCAGGAAACACGGCAAGGCTAGACTAGGGTACGATTTGTAATGTTACAGACAAACAAGACTCTGCAAAGTGTTTAAGAAAGTGAGGTGTATATATAGCCCAACTGAGTGTTTGCAATCAAGGGGGATCTGTCACAATCATCAGCAATCTAATCCTTGTAGATTGCTGGTAAACACGCAGATCGCCATAAAACTACATATCTGCCATTAGATGGACTACAGATCCAGTCATGCACCGCTCACAAGCACCTGTTCCATATTCTGCTGATTGCACACACTCACACAGCTGAAGGATCGTCAAGGACTGATTACAAGGACTATTTATAAAGGGCACACACACACACATCAGTGCTGAGTCCTATTAAACTGTACTGTGAACATTACGATGCATTTCCTTTGTCTTGTCTTGCCGTGTTTGATCCTCAGTTTATTTTATTGTTGATTCCTGTCTGCTGCCTGCCTTTTGACCTTCCGCCTGTTTATGACTATGACTCTGGATTACCTGTATGTACCTGTTTAACCCTATTGACCATTACTTGCCTAACCATTCTCCTAATAAACCTGCATTTGGATCCACAACTCAGTTGTCAGCGTCCCTTCACATTAAAGAATCTGGGCCAGGTGTGTAAGTGCCGGGAATGATGGGATTTGTAGTTCATTTCAGTGGCAGACTTGTAGTCCGAATGATGCGTGTTCTAGATGGCTGGTTTGTCATTTAATTTAAATATGTTATAAATATATATTTTTTAATTTCACTCTGGGGTTGAATCGTGCAGTTTTGAGTATGACTAAACATGAATAAAAAAAGCCACAGCATGTTACAGGAAGCATCATGTAGCTATGATGTTATGTTAGAAATGCTGTGCCCACTTATTCTGCTCATTGCGTGTTCAGGTAGTCTTCTTCTCTGCACGCCTCTTGGGCAAATGGAGCTGTTCTCTGCCAGCATCCAATTAGTGAGGGTCACTGAGCGACTTTGACGTGGGTGTGTGCGCGCTTGCCCCATCAGTGGGCCAGATAGCTCATTAGTGCAAGCACACTGTGGACTCAGTGTCCTTTGCTGAGCATGCAATCTGTCTGTAGTAATCCACAGGAAGCTGGCATGGAAGGGAGGTAGGGGGGGAAAGGTCTGTACTAAAAAAGGTTGTCTAAAAAGCAGGCTTGAGGTGTAAGCGGCCTGCTGCCAGAGCTGTATAGATTTATTGGACTGTCCGAACACAAGGTGTAGAGGCGGCAAGAGAGAGCAGCAAGGACAAGCATCTCTGCACCCTCACGGTCGATTGCTCAGTAGAGCCGAAAATGTGTTTTCAGATCTTGGTTGGACTTGCTGTCCAGAGGGAGAGCGAAAAAGAGGGGGAAGCAAAAGAAAGACATTTCATGTGTCTGTATGACTGTGGAGCTTAGTGCACAATGATGTGTGTGTGTGAGAGAAAGAACATGTTTTTGTCACATATAAGAACACCTATTTGTATAATGACAGAGGTGTTAAAAGGGGAAGATACAGAGAGATTGGCCTATGTCCCATTTTCTAAAAGACTTATATATCATACAGAATTATTTTTGTTGTTGTTGTTGTTGTTTGTAAAATAAATGCAAAATGTTTCCTGCAAGGAGTAGGGTTAGGAGGTGACAGTAGCTCAGTGGTTAGTGCAGTCGCCTCACAGCAAGAAGGTCGCTGTTTTAAGTCCCGGTTGGGTCAGTTGGCATTTCTGTGTAGAGTTTCCATGGTCTCCCCCTGTTGGTGTGGGTTTCCTCCGGGTAATCCGGTTTCCCCCACAGTCCAAAGACATGCACTATGGGTAAATTGAATAAACTAAATTGGCCGTAGTGTATGTGTGTGAATGTGTGTATGGATGTTTTCCAGTACTGGGTTGCAGTTGGAAGGGCATCCGCTGTGTAAAACATATGCTGGATAAGTTGGCGGTTCATTCCGCTGTGGCGACCCCTGATGAATAAGGGATTAAGCCAAAGGAAAATGAATGAATAAATTAATAGGGTTAGGTGTACGTTAGGTGTATGCAATAGAAGTGACAGAAATAAAAAATGAAAGTTGTGATGTGGCCAAGTATGGTGTAGAATTATAGGACCAACTCTCTAACCATTAGGCTGCCTTACACAGAGTTTGTGTAAACTATTGCACCAATGGAATGTCCCCACAATTCACAAAAACAAACCTGCGTGTGTGTCTGTTCATATTAGATTAGATTAGATTAGATTCAACTTTATTGTCATTACACATGTACAAGTACAAGGCAACGAAATGCAGTTTAGGTCTAACCAGCAGTGCAATAGCAGCAAGTGCAGGATACAGGTATAAGTTATAAAGTGCAGTTATAGAAAAACTATGGTGATATTTACAGATGGATGTACTATGAACATTATATACAGGTTGTATTAGCTATGAACAGATTTACAATAAATGAATATATGTACAGGATGCTATTAATAGCAGAAGTGTGCAGATAGATAAACATAATTATAAATGTCCATGTGCAGTGGGTATGTCCAGTTCAGATAAGTGAATCAGTGCAATGAATATGTGCAAACTTTAAATGTGCAAATGTTAAATAGTGCAGTGATTGTGAGGAGTATAAGTTAGAGGAGTGTGGGGGGTGTATTGGGGGGGCAAAAGAGTCAGTGAGGGGCAGAGTTCAAAAGGAAGACAGCTCTGGGGAAAAAGCTGTTCCTCAGTCTGCTGGTGTTTGTCCGGGGGAGCCTGAAGCGCCTGCCGGAAGGCAGGAGAGAAAACAGTCTGTGAGCAGGGTGAGAGGTGTCCTTAAGAATACTGCGTGCTCGGCGCAGACAGTGTTTCTTCTGGATGTCCTCTGTGGCTGGCAGTGTAGTCCCTGTGATGCGTTGGGCAGTTTTCACCACCCGCTCCAGTGCCTTACGCTCAGCAACAGAGCAGCTTCCATACCAGACTGTGACGCAGTTGGTCAGGATGCTTTCTATTGTGCATCGGTAGAAGTTCACCAAGACGGCTGATGAAAGCTGGTTCTTCTTAAGTTGCCTCAAGAAGAATAGGCGCTGGTGAGCCTTCTTGACCAGGCTGGAGGTGTTGGTGGTCCAGGAAAGGTCCTTAGAGATGTGGGTCCCCAGGAACTTGAAGGATGAGACAGGCTCCACGGCCATCCCATTAATGTGGATGGGATCATGTGAGCCTGTTCGTCCCTTCCTAAAGTCCACAATGAGCTCCTTGGTCTTGCTGGTGTTAAGGAGCAGATTATTGTCAGTGCACCAAGTGGCCAGATGCTGTATCTCCTCCCTGTAGGCAGTCTCATCATTATTGCTGATTAGACCAATCACTGTGGTGTCATCTGCAAATTTGATGATGGTGTTGGATCTGTTCACAGGCCTACAGTCGATGGTAAAAAGGGAGTAGAGGAAGGGGCTCAGCACGCAGCCCTGTGGTACACCAGTGTTGAGTGTGACGGTGGTGGAGCAGATGTGGCCTGATCTAACATTCTGAGGTCTGTTAGTCAGAAAGTCCATAACCCAGTTGCAGAGAGACGCGTTGATATCCAGGTCTCTGAGTTTGATCAGTAACTTAGAGGGTATGACAGTGTTGAATGCTGAGCTGAAGTCAACAAACAGCATTCGTGCATAAGTGTTTTTATTGTCCAGGTGTGTGAGGACAGAGTGCAGTGCTATGGAGACGGCATCTTCTGTGCTTCTGTTGCCACGGTAGGCAAACTGATGTGTGTCCAGTGTGGATGGCAGAGAGTCTTTCAGATGTGCCAGGACCAACCGCTCGAAGCACTTCATGATGATGGGTGTGAGTGCTACAGGGCGGTAGTCATTCAGGCATGTTGGGCTGGAGTGTTTGGGCACTGGCACAATAGAGGTGGTTTTAAAGCATGTTGGCACAGTTGCTAGGTTAAGCGACAGGTTGAAAATGTCTGTGAATACCCCAGCGAGCTGTTCTGCACATGCTTTGAGGACGCGCCCAGGAATACCGTCTGGTCCAGCAGCCTTACGCACATTGATTCGACTCAGTGCGGTGTAGACTTCTGAGGAGGTGAGTGTGATAGTTGAGTGGTCGGTTGAGGTAGTGTTCCTGGTGTAGGGTTCTGTATTGTCTCTTTCAAAGCGGGCATAAAAGTCATTTAGCTCGTTCAGGAAGGAGACATTTGTGGCTGTGGGGGTGGACTGGCTGGGTTTGTAGTTGCTGATGGCCTGGATGCCCTGCCACATGCGCCGAGGATCAGAGTTGGAAAAGTGTTCCTCTAGCTTTAGCTTGTAGCAGTGCTTGGCCTTTTTGATGCCCCTCTTCAGATTAGCCCTGGAAGTGCTGTAGGCCTGTGCATCTCCTGATCTGAAGGCAGTGTTGCGTGCCTTCAGCAGAAGGCGCACCTCCTTGTTCATCCATGGCTTTTGATTTGGGTATGTGGTGATCTGTTTCTGGGTTGTAACACTGTCTATGGTGGTGTTGATATATTCCAGAACAGAGGAAGTGTAACTGTCAATGTCTGTGTAAGAGTCACATGTGGCCTGGGAAGCAAACATACTCCAGTCTGTGTGTTCAAACCTGTCCTGGAGTGTGGAGTCCACCCCCGCTGGCCACACTTTGATGGTCCTTACTGATGGCTTCACACGGTTGACGATGGGTGAGTACTTAGGGGTGAGAAACAAAGAAAGGTGATCTGATTGACCCAAGTGGGGGAGGGGGGTCACAGCATATGCTTCAGCCATGTTTGTGTAAACTTGGTCTAAAGTTTTGTTTCCCCTTGTGTGGCAGAAAATGTTTTGATGGAATTTGGGGAGCACTGTCTTTAAGTTTGAGTGATTAAAATCCCCCGCAACAATAAAAGCAGCCTCCGGGTGAGCAGTCTGTTGTTTGCTGATGGCTGCATGAAGTTCATTCATAGCGAGCTTGGCATCAGCGTCGGGAGGGATATAAGCGGCAGTTATTATGGTGGAGGTGAACTCCCGTGGCAGATAAAACGGTCTACATTTAACCATTAGAAATTCCAGGTTAACAGAGCAATGTCTCCCAACGACGACAGAGTTTGTGCACCAAGCTTTGTTAATATAAATGCATAATCCTCCGCCTCTGGTCTTACCGGAGTCATCCGCCGTTCTGTCTGCTCGGAATGTTTGATGCTCCGTTAGCGATATAGCGTTGTCTGGAATCCCGCTGTTTAGCCATGTTTCTGTGAAAATCATGACATTACAGTTCCATAATCTTTTGCTGTGGTTGATGCGCAGTCGAATCTCATCCATTTTGTTCACCAGTGACCGTACATTGGCGAGAAAGATGCTGGGTAAAGAGAGCCGGTGTGGTGTTAGCTTTAGCTTAGCTCTTAGCCCGCCGCGCTTCCCCCGTCTTTGTTTACGTTCTCTGCGCCGCCTCTGAGCACTTCCGCCCGGCCGGGCAGGGCTCTTCGGCCCGGGTGTTCTGGCGATCTCAGGGATGAGTCGAAGATTGTTAATAAAACTGTCCGGAATGCACAATCCAATATCCAAGATGTCCTGTCGGGTGTACGATGTAAAGGCACTGCTGTTCTGCACGAACAGGCCCGAAATGAGCAGGAATAATACTGCAAATAATACTGGATATATACAGGAATAATATATGGATATATGGATATATACAGGAATAATATAATAATATATATATAATATATAATACAGGAATAATACTGCAAAATTGCAGAAACTGGAGAGACACTGAGCCTCGCGAACCGAACGTGAACCGAACGCGCCGCCATCTCGTCTCGTCTATATCGTCTATATCGTCCATATCAAAAACCATGTTCTCGGGATTTGTGGGAATGATATAATGACTTAAGCTGACTTTTATCTCGAATGGCGCTAAAGATATATGTAAAGAGGGACTGAAACATTTTGAACTTGTCCACTTTTGACCCATTCCGGAGGTGGTCAAAACCACATTTGATCTGCTGTCTTAATTCATCTTAAAGTACACTAGCTAGATGGGGTTAAATTCTAAATTGAAAAACTGAAAAACTAAAAAAAAAAAAATTAATTCACAGTGGAAAGCGGACAACAAAGTGGAAAGTGTAAACAGGAATGTGTTTGCCTTGTCTACTTCAGCAGATGCTCTTCCAGCTGCAACCCATGACTGAGAAACACCCATGCACTACTGACAATTTAGCTTACTCAATTCACCTATAGTGCATGTCTTTGGACTTGTGGGGGAAACCAGAGCACCCGGATGAAACCCACGAAAACATGGGGAGAACAGGCAAACTCCAAACAAATGCCAACTGACCCGACTTGAACCAGCAACCTTCTTGCTTTGAGGCGACAGCGCTAACCACTACGCCATCGCACCTACTCGTTATCAGAATAGTTCACTCCAAAATAAAAATTACCCTATAAATTACTCAACTTCAAGCCATTCTCTGTGTGTATGACTTTTTTCTTTCAGATGAACACAGTTGGAGTAATTTTCAATTTTATCCTGGCTCTTTCATGATGTATAATCGTGTTGGGTATTTTTTTAAAGCTTCCAAAAGCACATAAATCCATAGTAAAACTAGTAAATTATAGGGAAATGTTGATTTTTGGATGAACAATTCCTTTACTGAATAATACTGGGTGTAAATGGGGCTTTGGATTTGCAAATTATTAAAAAAAAACATTTAAACAAGCTCAAAGACTAATGATTTAATGAGAAACAAACAAATCAAAACAAAAAACTCAATATGAATCTATAATACGCCTCTTATAATATTCAAAACTGAAAATTCTGTAGTCATTTACTCACCCTTGACTTATTTCAAACCAGCATGAGTTTTTTTCTTCTGTTGAACAAGATAGAGATATAATAGTGATCTGAAGAATGTTAGAAACCTGTAACCACTAACTTTTATGCATTTGCTTTTCCTACTATGGATGTCAATGGTTACAGGTTTCAAATATTCTTCAAAATATCTTTTATTGTGTGTGTTCAATAGAACAAACTCTAAATCTGGTGTGTAATAAGTCAAAGGTGGGTAAATGATTACACAATTTTTCAGTTTTGGGTGAACTATGGCTAAGAGGGTTATTAAAGATTCAGTTCTTTAATCTGATTTGATTTGTTTGTTTCTTATTACATCGTTAGTCTTTGTACTTGTTTCAAACTAAACCATAAGGCTGCATTCTAATAGTGCTGCATATCAAGACTGTTCTGTCATGAATCACCATCAAAGGCCATCTTAGTGTGAAGCATCCCTGGAAGTCAGCCTTTCATTGCGTGCATGTCCTCCATTTGAGAGATGCATCAGATGTATCCGTTTGTATCCTCTGATCAGCCTCAATCCTTTACACACATTCCAATATACAAAGAAAAAGAAGAGAAAAGGAGTCATTTTGTGTATTACAAGATTAGGTTTCAGCAATGAGCTTCATTGTGGATTGAGTTCATTATGAAATACAGGACAGAAAAGAATATTCACAGATGAAAGCATTATGTTTTCTTGTATTGTTTTGTAAAAGAATGGCAGGCGTTTTTGCAACATGAACATGCATAAAGACAATCGGTCTCATACTAGCATTCTATTAGATCTAATCTATGGTTAAGCTGTGCTCACGCTCACAGAAGTTTTACTCCTGGGGCATTGCTCTGTCCTTATGTTCGGCCTAGATAATATGGTGATGTGAAGTATTTATAGATCAAAACCTGATCATATACAGCATTTTTGATATTTAGGATTTTGATTGTGACTTTGATTATGCACAGTTGAAGTCAGAATTATTAGCCCCCCTGAATTATTAGCCACCCTGTTTATTTATTCCCCTGATTTCTGTTTAACAGAGAGAATATTATTTTTTTCAACACATTTCTAAACATAATAGTTTTAATAACTCATTTCTAATAGCTGATTTATTTTATCTTTGCCATGATGGCAGTGCATAATATTTGACTAGATATTTTTCAAGACACTTCTCTACAGCTTAAAGTGACATTTAAAGGCTTAACTAGGTTAATTAGGTTAACTAGGCAGGATAAGGTAATCAGGCAAGTTATTGTATAACGATGGTTTGTTCTGTAGACTATCGAGAAAAATATATACCTTAATAGGGCTAATAATTTTGACTTTAAAATGGTTCATAAAAAAATTAAAAACTGCTTTAATTCTATCTGAAATTAAACAAATAAGACTTTCCAGAAGAAAAAATATTATCAGACATACTGTCAAAATTTCCTTGCTCTGTTAAGTGAAGTTTCATAAACAATTTCGAGAGGAGCACGTGATATGATTGAGCACGTCTGGCCACTCATCTGTAATCAGTAATAATCCAATCAGAGTGATCCTCGTTTACTATAAATGGATCATTTTCTCCCTACTGTTTCTATCTTCGTTTGGAAGAATCCCCCCTTCCACCCCTTCTCCTCCTTTTCCTCCCTTTTCTAAAAGGGGGAGCTCTCGAGACCCACCTGATCTCGGATCTCCTGATATGCTTATCGACCGGGCGGGAGCCCTGGGCTCAAATATCTCCGAGCTCAGGGTTCTCTCCCGGGACAGCATGCCAAACCTGCTTTATACGCCAAGCATATCTAAGTGGGAACTCTTGAAACATCATTTGGGAAATATTTAAAAAAGAAAAATAACTTCAAAGGGTAGCTAATAATTCTGACTTCAATTGTATGTGCTTCCAAATTACAGCCAATGTGTGACTGCAAAAAGACGTTGTATAGCTCCTTTTGACATTGGAGATGAAGGAGCTGCTACTGAATGATTGGTAGCAACATGACTGCCTGTAAAATGTGTCTCAAAAAATGTAATACAACTGTAAGGGGAACTGTAAGAAGTGCTGAGCAAAAATCACCTGTTTTTAATGTGTAGTAAGTGTTTAGAAAGCTCCCAGTGCACTAGCTGATAAATGTTAGCTAAACTTAACCTGCTGAAACATTAATGACGATTTGCTGCATGAGATGATTTGCTGCTCTCTCTGAGATGTGTTTTTCGGGTTGTGTAATTTGTGCACGTTTAAGATTTGAAGCAAGAGAGACTTTTTAGATTCACCTTAATTCAAAAGTTTTCATAATCAGGAAAGTGAAAATAATCCTGTAGTACGAGCCTGACCTTGATAAAAATATGAAGTCCATGATGTGTGACAGGTGTTTTACCTATATTTTGGATTATGCACTGACTTTTTTTGTACATTACTGTTTAAGCAAATTTATTAAAAAAATTATTTAAAGGAAGATTCATTCATTCACCTGGGACTCTCACCAGTGACCTTCTTGGTGTGAGATGGCACTGCAAACCACTGAGCCACCGTGTCACCAATTATCTGAGAGACATATATTTTACTCATTTTCTAATTTTTTTTTACAAGGTTTAAAAGGACTGGATTAGAAAGGATGCAGCCTTGTTTTTTATACTATGTGGTCAAACGTTGGCTGGTTTGGCGAGAGGGGTCTGGCTGCAGACTCGGTGCAGATGCAATCTGAGCTGCATGCAATGTTTTTTAATGTGCTCAACTAACCCCACCCCTAACACTACCCTTCACAGTGACGTCACTAGCTCCATTGAGTGCATTGTGTCTGAAATTGCATCTCTGAGCAATGCAATCTGAGTTTGCATCATAAAGGCTGCATCCAGATACTATTGGGTTTGGCCGGGCTAGTTAGCCCCTGTTGGTATGTTTTGTAACTACAGCACTGGGGAGAAAATGTTTTTCTCCATCTATGAGCATTCTAGTCTATTCTGGCTAAACAAAGTTTAATTAATAACTGAATCACAACCTTTTTACTTTTATTGGATATTGTGATGTTTTGCTTAAGAATAGCACAGTTAGATCCTTACAGTTATATTACTGTGCATGTATACATTCTATACAAGTATGTATAGTATATATATAAAGCTTCTGCACCTGTTTTGTGCATTTATTGTGTATGCATCTCTTTACGGTTCACTTTGAGCAGAAAAAGTCTCCACTGTCTTTCTTCATTTGTTCAGACTGGCATATCTCTCTCTCTCTCTCTCTCTCTCTCTCTCTCTCTCTCTCTCTCTCTCTCTCTCTCTCTCTCTCTCTCTCTCTCTCTCTCTCTCTCTTTCTGTATCTTGTGTAGCACAATCGTCATGGACTCACCTACTTGTATGTTACCAGGCAACACCTGCTCTATGACTATTAGGAAGTCCAGTGTGTGAGACCTGCAGTCTTGGCAACGATGTAAGTAGCTCTCGGAGCCAAAATTACTATCATGCACAATAGATGTGCCACTTTTTTCAGAGCATATCAATCAACTTAAAACTGCACTGTGGGGGAAAGTGGAGCACCCTGAGGAGACCCACACGAACATGGGGAGCACATGCAAACTCCACACAGAAATGCCAACTGACCCAGCCGAGGCTCAAAACAGCGACCTTCTTGCTGTGAGGCAATAGCGCTAACCACTGTGCCACTGCGCTCCCCTTTAATAATTCTCATTGTATTTTAAATATTAAGAACTAATAAACTAATTAAATAATTAGTTAAATTAATTTAGTAATTTAATTATGGATAACACTAAATTATAACACTCAATTATTACTTTAACATAATTTACACTTTGTGTTAAATCATCCTATTTTTTGTATTTAACATTTGTTATTGTAAATATCAGGTAATGTATTGAAAAACCTTTTAACCAAAAAGTGTGTTGACTGTCAGACAAACAGCTCTGCAAAGTTTTTGCTGAAGTGTCACTCTCTGCATACTGGTATGACGAAATGGAAAGCAATAATACATTTTTAATGTGTGGCTCAAAATGCTGACAAAGATACGAGACTCCCTCAGCTGGAAATCTATGTCTCTTGAATAAATAATCAACACAAAGAAAAAAAACATGCTTTTTTTATTTTGCAAATTCTCTGTAAATTTGGACCGGAGTGGGGTTTATTGGGCTGCAGATTTGTCACTTTGCTAGAAGCTAGTTAATGTCTGTTTGCAATCTGTTTATAAGGGCTCTTGATCTGCCTAGTTAGTAAGTATGTCCATATTATAGTCTTTGCTTAGAGTTGATGACTTTACTATCTAGAGTGATGTGTAATTACCATTTTAATTCCATTAAGATTGCAACTATTGTGGTACAATTTTTTTTATATATTTCTACTATAAATAATAGTCCCTTTCACACATGCAGACCTTTCCAGAAAGCACTGATTATGAAAACAAAAGCCTTTGAATATGTTTCCAGACATGTTTAGCTGCTAGATGTTAGTCAGGTAATGTTTTTATGTTTCTTCTAAATGCCAACTGTGTAAAAAATCATAGATAAAATGATAATGATAAACCACTATTTGTTTACATTCAAGCTCTGCTTCAGTTGTTTGATGCGTGTGCACGGCAGAATTTACTGGTATTTTGGAAAAGATGTGTGAATGGTCTTTTCCGGAAAAAATCCAGAGCGTTCTTGCCTGTCTGAACAGCCCTTTTTTGAATCTACTGGTCAAATCGTTCCTGTAATTTTCTGGACATTTACCTGTATCACTATGTGAAAGGAGCAAATTTTTCACTGCCTTTCATGTCAGTAGGTCAAAAGAGGATCCAGTGAAATCCATCAGCCATTATACTGCATTAGCAGTTCTAGTTCTGGTCTTTTAAATATCTAGCTATAAATAGTTATGTAGTATTATTAATCTCACTCCATTAATCTAGTATTTTCCCCATATTTCCATAAGGATTTAAATAAAACTCTTGGCCATAAATCAAGCTAATCAGCTATGAGGTGAATTATTACATTACAGTCTTTTATTTGATGCACAGCAGAATATGAAAATGAATGGCTTTAAAGGAACAACAATCCACGAAGCATTGTGAATAAACTAATGGTGGGCCGTTATCTGCGCTAATGCGCTGCGTTAACACGAGACTCTTATCCGGCGATTAAAAAAAATATCGCCGTTAATCTATTCTCAAAGTTGGGTTGGGAACTGGGTCTGTTCTACGCAAGCTATGATGACTTTCACCTTGATCATTTATCGCGAAAGTATACCTGGCTGTAGGTGACGAGAACTGTAGGTGACGAGAACGAAAACCTGTGTGTATTCCTACTGTGAAATTACCACATCAAACGTGACGTGCTAAAATGGATGCAGTTCACTAGAGTGAATCTGATTAATGTTAGCTCCACATCTAACTATCAGGCACCTGTAGAGTTTATGCGTTCGAGTAAAACATATACAAATAAAATGGAGCAGGTGCTTTTTAAAATGAATGACGGTGAATGAAACTCCAACCGGTGAGCCGTCAGACAAAAAAAGCTCTTCTGAATTAAATCAGCACTTACTTCGAAGACACTACTGACTACGCTTACATGGACATCTAGTTATTTGCCTTAATAGACAATAATATAATTAAGGTGTTTACGTGAAGTACTTTCATGTAAGAGTTTCCTGTATTTTGGGTGACTTTAACTGCAGTTCGGCAGTTTCACATTCACTCATGAACATTTCATTCATGCCCCTGTGACAAACTGGGGTTTTAGACGCAAATAAGGAGTAGGTACTGGTGAGAGTGTTATGGAATTTAATAATGCACACCGAATGGAAAGAAAAAAAACTTCCGCATTTCGCTATGTGTGTGTGTGTGTGTGTGCACGGCCTTTTACTGACAGCCACGTGTGTGGATCTTGTGGGAAAATTTGTTGAAAAGTCCTACATGATGGTAATAGTTTGATTGCAGTGTTTACTTCAGTAATGCCACTACTATATGAATATTCCACGTCTTAATTCCATTTCTGTTTAGTTGTTATGACTATAGTCGGATTAAGGTAATCAAAAATCGCTGTTTCAAGCTTATGTAGGCCTACAATTCAAAATTCATGTTTAACTGAATAAACAGTTAGCAAATTAGATGTAATTAAAAGTACATCTTGTTGAACATAATTTATTTTCATCACCAGTAATCATAGTAGAACACTTTCTCAAGCAGTTTGTGATGGATTTTGGAAACAGGAGATGAGCCCCTGGTCTAATGTTCTCAAAGACTTACTTTTAGTCATTTTTTGGGTAGCACACGTATTCTGAATGCCTTCGGCAGAATTCAAATGAGCCATTTTAATCTAGAGTAATCTAGATTAATTCCAATATTACAGTGAGATTTATCTAGATAAAAAAATCTAGGCCCACTTATAGAATAAACCAATGCAATTGAAAACAATGAAGACAAATAAAACTATTAATTGAAAGTTAACGACCATGGTAGTGGGTGGAGCTAAAGACCTTGTATGGCATGATTTGTTCTCTGATACTCTGTATAATGGGGTTTTCTGTATAGCATTGTGGGTAATATAGTTTTCTGCACAAACTCAATTTGAGGGCGGTATGGTGGTTCAATTGGTAGCATTGTTGCCTCATAGCAAGAAGGTCATTGGTTCGAGTCCCAGCTGGGCCACTTGGCATTTCTGTGTGGAGTTTGCATGTTCTCCCTGTGTTCACATGATTTTCAACACGTGCTCCAGTTACCCCACAGTTCAAAGACATGCACTGTATGTGAGTTGAGCAAACTGTGTATGGGTGTTTCCCAGTACTGGGTTACAGCTGGAAGGACATCCGCTGCATAAAACATATGCAGGAATAGTTGGTGGTTCATTCCACTGTGCCAACCTCTGATAAAGCAGAGACTAAGCTGAAGGAAAATGAATGAATGAATGAATTCGATTTGAACTAACCATTGCCACCGAACTCATAAATGTCTGCTTAAAAACATGCACTATAAATGTCCAGAGGTATAAATGTCCATATTCTCAGAACCACCATGGCACTAAATGAACTCCAGTAAAAAACATATCCACTATAGTGCTGCTAAAAATGCTACATTGCGTAAAAAGGACAAGTATCACTCATTAGACAGGAAGAACAGATGGTTCAAGACAGGAGTGAAAGGGGAAGTGTAAAACCACATGTTAGTCATTTAGTCCATACAGTTCTTCCTGGGGAGTTTTGCCCTACTTCACACAGAGGTCCGGATTCACACCATCAGGAAAGAAACCCACACGGCGACATGCAAGGCTCATGACATTCTGGTGCGTGACTCACAGAGTCACTTGGCAAAAATATCTTAAATGAGAAAACACATCCAACTGTTTCCTGAACAACCACATGAGACAAACGCTCGCTGGACACAGCGGTGTGATAGATACAGTCTTTTGGAAATGTTTGCTGCTTAACAAGGCTGACCTTGAAATGCTTCTCTGTGATTGTTTTTGTTTCAAGCGGATAAACATGAAATAAGATCACTGCCACGCAAAAGTACAGTAATTTAAGCCATTAGCGGCAGTTAAATATGCTATTTGTTTTTAGCTTGCCATCAGGCACTCTCATAATAATTGCTTGAGAGCAGCAGATACATTAACACAGAGCAGTCTGATAATTAGAGAATTAAAAGAAAGTCCATTTTTAATCTTCTTTGGAAAAGAAGACTAATGGATTTCACACACACATCCGCGGTTAGCGCATTAATCTCTGTTGATTTGGCTAATCGCCTTCCCTCTCTTGTGTGCAAGATCATCGAAAGATGATTATGAGGTTTTGGATTCGGAAACGGTTTGGGTCCGGAAGAAACAGCTGAGTGTTACAATCGATGAATCCAGACTTCATGATCCGTGAGGAGGTTAATCAGCGTTAATCAGAGTAACTGACTGCTGTGAGCTTGTGTGTGTGTGTTGAGCTTTTGTGAATGTTAAATCAACACGGTGTGTTTGCGAGGTGTGTGTTTCTGTTTATTAGGATTCGTAAAAAAGACTGTAGGTGATAATGTATGCGTGATAAGAGGGAGCCTGAGGTGGGTTTGATGTGTATCGCACCCTCTGTTCTGTGCTTTTTGATAACTCCCTGTTTGAAGCGTTTCTGTGCCTTCGCTCTCTCTTCTTCTCTCCATCTCACCGTCTAGTCGAGTGTGTTCTGACAGGAAATAGAACTCAACAGCAATCCATTGCCAGTGAAGGGGATATTTTTAGAGAGACTGTGTCATTCAGCGAGTATGGCAGTACTTGTGAAGTCAATTTCGCCTGGAGGGGGATTTAAGTTGCAGTGAGGACCAGAGGGAAGACATTTTTTTCTTTTATTTCATTTTTTTTTTGTCGGGGAAGGTCATGAAATTAGCATCTAGGAGGAGTGAGTCAGAAGGGGCCTGCAGTGACAGAAAGCCTTTGTGTTCACCAGGAAAGCACAGTGCTGTGCATTGTTATGGCCTGCTCCCGTCTCCTCTCAGCTCCTTCTAGAAGTGACCAGAACATTGAGACTCTGTGTTTCTGTCAAAGGAAACAGGCAGGATTTACTAGTCTGACTCTTAGAATCAGATTTCATGTTATTTAGAAAAAGCGATTTCTTGTTTTATGGCCTGCAGTCCTCTGCTTTTGTAGCCTTAAGCATTTTGCTCAAGGTCTCGAGAGGTGATGGTGGACACTGAACCCATTTAGCACTGAACTGATAAGTCACATCCCCAACGCTGACACTCTTGGCCTCTTAACAAGTGCTCTTAACTTCCTTTCTCACCCTCTGCTCTGCTCTGCTCATTGTTCATATCAGGGTTACAAAGAAACTCAAGAGTTGATGTGGCTTTCTCCACAAGAACAAGCAGTTTACATTTTGCATGTGAAATGCTTTAATTTGAACATTTTTGCTTAGGCACGGTTTACACTTGGCTTGCAGGGACATTCATTTATTCATTTTCCTTTGGCTTGGTCTCTATGTCACCACAGCTGAATGACCCGCCAACTATTCCTGCATATGCTCTATGCTGCGGATGCCCTTCTAGCTGCAACCCAGTAGCCTACTGGGAAACACCGATACACACTCATTCACACACTGAATTGCTTTCATAGGCCTCGTTTACACTTAATATGACAATTAATTTTCCTTCTGATCACATGGACAAAGTTAAAGTTTAATTTAAGTCTACAATATATTAAACATGCACTTTTAACAATTTCTGTAAATTACACAGTATTTAACTGTAAAATTAACTGTATTTTACTGTAGAACAGATATACTGTATAGTACTGTATTTTAAAGTTGCATTATGGGAAATATCCCCATGGAGCTGTTCAAATACAGTATTTTTAATTAGCTGTAAATTAAAATTCAGTATTTATACTGTGATTAGATTTACTGTAAGTTACTGGCGAACTGCTGCCAGTAAGTTTCTGTAAATTCTACAGGAATTTTATTACAGTGTGTCATCATTTGATCACTTTTGGTTTTTGTCAAAACCACCTTTCATAGTGTGAATCTCTAGTTGCCAAATATATTCAGAACAATGACATAGAACCATATCTTTTCCTCCTACTGACCTTACATGTGATTAGTATGGCATGGTATTGCACCAAAACAAGGTATTTATGCTTTGTTGTTGTACTGAAACATACGGATTACAGAATGCTTTCCCCTTCACTACTACATTGTGCAGCAGGTTTGCTCATTCAAAAAGAGGGAGAAGGTAGATTTTTCATATGAATCATCTGTTGAACTGCATCCCAATTATCACAAATACTGCAGAAGACCTATTGGAATCCACATGGACTCAAGATTCTCCCAGAAATCAGTCAAGTTTGGTGAAGGAAAAATCATGGTTTGGGGTTACATTCATTAACATCAACAGCCTGAGGTATCAAGACATTTGTGCTGCGCATTACATTACAAACCACAGAAGAGGGCAAATTCTTCAGCAGGATAGCGCTCCTTCTCATTCTTCAACCTCCACATCAAAGTTCCTGAAAGCAAAGAAAGTCAAGGTGCTCCAGGATTGGCCAGCCCAATCACCAGACATGAATATTATTGAGCATGTCTGGGGTAAAATAAAGGAGGAGGCATTGAAGTTGAATCCAAAGAATCTTGATGAACTCTGGTAGTCCTGCAAGAACGCTTTCTTTGTCATTTCAGATGACTTTATTAATAAGCTATTTGAGTCTTTGCAGATATGTATGGATGCAGTCGTCCAAGCTCATTGGAGTCATACATAAGATAAATTATTTTTGCACTGCACCATGACTTTATATTTTATACTTTACATTATTTCTAAGTGACAAGACTTTTGTCTAAGCAAAGTCAGACCTTACTGTCCTGATTAAATAATAAAGACATGATCATATTTTATTTTGGGAAAATAAATGTAATCTAGAGGCGTTTGCCTTTCATATAAGTTATTATTTGTTGTTTCTTAAACTTGGATAGGCGACAAGACTTTTGTCAGTGTAGTGACAGTTTTCATGAAGATGAATTTGTCATCCCATGCATTTCAAAACGTTTAGTAAGATGAAGTCTGAACAAAATATATAATAATTTGAAGAGTCTCTCAGCTGTTTTTGTCCACACAATTCTGTTTTTTACACAATTTCTTCATGTTATCCCATCACAAATTGATGTAATGAAATAATCTTTTTACAAATTTAAGTGGCTTGAACATTAAACAATTAAGTTGTCCCAAAAAAAACCCTTAAGAATTGTGTTTCAACTAATTTTAAATAAGTAGTTTAAGCAAGTTTTTTTTTGAGTGTATTATGAAAAGCTTTTAGTGTCCAAAACAACACTGGACTACTTTAATTTACAGTATAGACAGAAATATATGTTTTTTCAAACTCTATTAGTTTGGAATATGTCTGAAATGAAATTACATGAATCAATCAAATGTCTAAAGAGCAACCTGAGCAATATTGTTTTCCTATATTCTTATCACAACTACATTACATTCTCATCTCTCTGTACATGAACACTGATGGCAGACTGCTACAACTGTGATTGAGGAAGCATGTTTGTGTGTACGGGGTGTGAGGGGAGGGTGGGACACCTTAGCTGTTACCGTATGCTGTTGATCACGTTTTGTCAGAATCTCATCTGCTCTGGATGGTTTCTGAAGAGGCCCCTGAGTGGCTCTGTCATTCACACGGAGCCTCTTGAACCTGCCCGCCCTCAGCCTCCCTACATCCCAATTAATGGGAAAAAAGGCTGAGAGGGGGTGCTTGACTCTGACAGACGCTCTTTAATTGTTATCCTCAATCCCTGTGGATACTCTACTTTTCACATTTGCAGACACAGGCTGTCTGATTGCTCTGCGCCTCTGCATAAGCTCAACACCCTCTGTGCTGAAGGAAGATGTGCCGAGCAGATGAGTGCTGCTTCAACTTTTGTATTTCAATAAATGTTTCTATTATCTTTCCTAATTTGGTGAGGTTACCGGTGGTGCGAATTCATATACTGTAGCATCTGCAGAAAGAAAATGCAGCTCGATATTACAGAAATGCACTCATACAGAAATAAAGGCATCACAGAGGGTTGTGAAGATGTTTTTCTTTTTACTATATTATGTATTTGTTCATGTTCGGTGTCATCTGTCATTTACTAATGTGTTCAGCTAATAACTTGGTGCAAGTACTGTCATTTTTACTACAAGTTAACTTCAATAAAATATAAATAAATGTACATCTCTGGTACATGCTGTTGGGTATGTTTAATGTTTTTTTATTTAATTTTTTTAAAACCGTAACGGAGTCTACAAGATTTAAAATCAAACAAATAATAATAATAATAATGATAATGATGATGATGATGATGATGATGATGTGTGCAACACGTTGGCGCAGTGGTTAGCACTGTCGCCTTACAGCAAGAAGCTTGCTGGTTCGAGCCTCGGCTGGGTCAGTTGGCATTTCTGTGTGGCGTTTGCATGTTCTCCGCGTGTGGGCGTGGATTTCTTCTGGGTGCTCTGGTTTCCCCAGTACTGGGTTGCAGCTGAAAGGGCATCCGCTGTGCAAAACATATGTTGGATAATTGGCAGTTCATTCCGCTGTGATGACCCCTGATGAATAAAGGGACTAAGACAGAGTAACCTTGGTAGCCCATGGTAACCTTTGATTTGGCCCACCATCCCATCTGAAAAGAGAATGAGAAGGATGGGGAGGGCTGGGACAAATGCCTTAAGATCATCATTTCTAATTGAATGTAACTTTATTTGATTGTTTGCTTGATTGCTGAGTAACACTTTATTTTAATGGTCCATTTGAGTATTAGTAGACTTTCTGCTTAATATCTGTTGATACTGCTCCTTCAACAGACATTTAACTGACTATAAGAAACTTAGCAAGTACATGTCAACTTACACTAACCATAACCCTAACAGTCTACTCATAATCTAATGAGAATTAGTTGGCATGTAGATGCAATGAAACTTAAATTCAACAAACGGACCATCAAAATAAAGTGTGACCAAATGCTTTAATTAAATGTTGTAAACTAATCAGATTTTTAAAAAAAGTAAATACTGTCACTTGACAATGCAGGAGACAAAGCAATTCAGGTGCAGCTTGACTGTATTCATAAGAACTACTGCAATAAGTTATATTACATTCTAAATTGTTTTAAATTATACTGCATTAGATAATATAAAGCAATGTTTTCTACTCATTTTTTATTTTATTAATTAAATTAGGAAATTACTCATGGCAACTTTATTGTAATAAAGTGTGGTATCTTTATCTTCGACCCACTGTGTTTAGAAAAAGGGGCACCCCTGGACTAAGACGAAGGAAAATGAATGAATGAAGGATGATGACAATGATGATATTACAAAAATAACATACTTATAATAATAATATAATATATTAATTAATGTAAAATTATTATTAATCATTCTAATATTAATTAAATAAATGCTTATTCATAATATTGATACTATAATTTGCAATATTAAACAAATAATTTGAAGGCCTTATATAGAACTTTCAAAGCATAGTTAATTCTGGAACCTAATAAAAAAGGTTCTGTTTAGCACCGAAAAGGGTAGTGATATTATTAGAAGCTGAAGAACCCTAATTTGTTGTTTAGAACCATTTTCTACACTGTAAAACCCAACAGTCTACTTTATCAAATGAAATGAGTGCAGTTAACTCAAAATGTACTGAAAGTTAATTCTACTCATTTGAAAAGAATTTTGAACTCAGTGTTGGAGGGAATGAGTTAATTAAATACCTCATTACTTTAACTTAAATACAGTAAGTTTACAGTACTCAGATAGATTAGTATTTGAACTCAAATGATTTGAATTGCCTTTACTCATTGGGTTTTACAGTACTCAGTTGGTTTGAGTTCTCTTCATCTATTGGTTTTACTGTGCTCAGATTGCTTCGTTTACTCAAATGGATTAAGTTGACAGTACTCATTAGGATTTGTTTTTGAACTTATATGGTTTGTTGTAATCGATTTCCTCAAGTGGTTTGAGTTACCTTAACTTTTGGGGTTTTACAGTGTAAGAATGAGTGTATCTGTTCTCTGTGTATCTCTATTCTATGTTTCTGTTTATCATTATGTCGGTCTTCATTCTGTTCTTGCTAGTCTGTATGTATGCCATTTTTTATTTTTAAAATGGCCTTCATTTCAGTTTTAACCTCATCTGCATCATTTTTACCACCTTAATTCAATTCTGAATGACACAAAACACTGTTGGGAATAATTGTGAAGTCCTTTCAGATAGATTACATCAGTACATCAATACAGACGTTGACAAACTTGTTGAAAACCTTTCCTCACACGTCAGTCTGTGTCAAAACTTACATCAGCAGTGATGTGTGGATGTGAATAATCCCATTTTATACCTCTGATCTTGTTCTTTGTTCATGTGTCATCTCACATTTGTGGCTGAATTGACCAAATAACCGTTGAGCGATGACACCAACTACGCCCTAATGTGACATTCATCGGCCTTCTTCATAATGAAAGCATGCGTGCAATGCCAATCCATCAACTGTGGTTTACACACAATGTCTGCGATGTTTACCCTTTCTTGTGTTGACTGTTTGCAGGATCTGCTTGCCTTAATTCACCTTTGAAACTGTTTCCTTTTCTCTCTGCTTGTGATGGCAACCAGTCACTCCACCTCATGCTGTTGAGTTATTTGTGTGTGTGTGTGTGTGTGTGTGTTTGCGAGAGAGCAAGAGAGAGAGAGAGATTTCACACCCTGTAGGTTGTAGGCTGTCAGTGACGCACATTTCAGACTGTCCGCCCAGGCCTCTGTCACAGCGCCATTAACACCAGTGCATGCTGGGAGTGCCACTCTTCTCTGTAAGTGCATTAATGGAGCCTTTAAAAAGGAAGGTTAAAAGCAGTCCATCCTGCTCAGATCAATTCTTTATTGTGGTAGCGAACCGTGGCTGCTGTGACTCTTTCCTCTTGTTAACATAATGCTTTAAAAAGCAACCGAAAGGATTTTACTGTATAAATAATGCAAATGGAAGGTAATCACTAAAAGCAACAGGTTATGGCACGCTCATCACTTTTCAGGGCTGGCGGCGAACTGTACACAGACTTAAAAGCTTTTCTGCTGTGAAGGAAGAAGGAAAATGCAGAGCTTTACGTGAGCTGAATAAAGCAGTAGCATTGATAGAGAAGTACAGAGACATCGTTTTGTATTCCCGGATACACCATCACCTCACAGAAGGGGACAAACCTCTTAAGACTTGAGCATTAGATACAGCACGGCTGCTTTATTCCGGCGGTGTTCATTAGGTCAAGACGCCGGCTAGTGCTTTCTTAAAGCACTCAAGCAGAGATCACAGTCATTCATGTATAAGTTAGATAAAAGAAATGCTGCAGCCATGATTTAAGTATTGCCAGAGTACTGGAAGAAAAGAAAGAACATCGAGTTTTAGCTGCTGTTCAATAATCAAGAACCTTGCTTTAAACTTTATATAAATGTTGCTAACCGTAACGAGGTCATGTTAATTCTCTAAAGTACAATTAGGATACGTCAGAACTTCATCGATCCCTGTGGAGAATGTTTGGTTGTAATAACAGATCCCAGAGGACATGATGAAACAATAGATATTTCAAAACCTGTTGTGTGTTTCTACTTTCAGTTTAGTTCACATCAAACATAAAATAATAATCATAATGTGCATATGATGTTTTCATCTTTAATTATATATATATATATTTTTTATCATTATTCAAGCGAAATGACATTATACTCACCACGGTGTGGCTCCAACCCTGTATTACTTTCTTTTTTTTTTCTGAACACCAAAGAATATATATTTTAAAGAATACCTGTAGCCATTGGCAAGCATAGTAGGGATAAATACCATGGAGGTCAATGGCTAATGGCTTCTGCTAATAGCATTGTCGCCTCACAGCAAGAAGGTCGCTGGTTCGAGTTGGCATTTCTGTGTGTTTTTCTGTGAGTTTGCATGTTCTCCCCCTGTCCGTGTGGGTTTTTTCTGGGTGCTCTGGTTTTCCCCACAGTTCATAGACATGTGCTATAGGTGAATTGAATAAACTAAATTGGCCGTAGTGTATGGGTGTGAATGTGAGAATGCATGGGAGATTCCCAGCACTGGGTTGCAGCTCTAAGGGCATGCGTTGTGTAAAACATATGCTGGATAATAGTATACTTTAAATGATAAAACAATAGATGCTTCAAAGAAAACCTGTTGTGTATTCTACTCTCAGTTTAGTTCACATCTAATGCATTAATGCACCTTACAGTGTAAACATTGATTAATGACAATAAATGTACATATGATGTTTTCACCTTTATGTATCTAGTTTTTTTTTATTATTAGCCAGCAGGCCCACAATGTCATAAAATTGATATTAGGTTAGATTTAAGTTGTAATGTCAGGTGACCAAAATTCAATGTTTAGCCAGAGTCTCAGGACAACGCTATTTTGATGACCAATAACAACAGCAAATAAAGTTGATATTTGGTTGATTTTAGGTTGTGTTGGAAAGTGACCAAAATCCAATGTCGTGCCAACATCTTAAACCAACGTCATATTGACCTCAAGTACTGACATTTATTTGTCAGGTATGGTGACCAAAGTCCAACGTTTTATAGACGTCATAGTGGTAACGTCCACACAATGTCAAGCTGTAACATCATTAGACGTTGGTATTTGGTTGATTTTAGGTTGGACATTGGACGTTGACGTCAGCCTGACATTGAGTTCTGTAATCAACACGATTTTCATTTCTAAACAAAACGCAACATCCCGCAACGCTGGGGTACAACGCCAATCTGACGTCATGTTGACGGGTATTAAAGGGATAATTCACCAAGAAATGAAAATATACTAACCATGCAGTGGTTCCAAACCTGTATTACTTTATTTATTTTTTTCTGAAGACCAAAGAATAGATATTTTAACGTATACATGTAGCCATTGGCATGCATAGTAGGAAAAAATACAATGGAGGTCAATGGCTAATGGCTTCTGATATTCTTCAAAATATCTTTCTTTGTGTTCAGCAGAAAAAATCAACTCATTCACACTTAACCAAAACATTTTATTTAGTTATTGATCATTTATGTATGTTTTACGTGAACTACGTATGAACAAAACTTGTACAGCATTTAAAAATCATAGTTTTATTCATTCATTATTAAAACCCAAAAATAATACAAGAATGAGTTAACAAGAATTACCATGAAAGATTTTATTTTCATTAACCAACATTAACAAAGATGAATAAAAACTTTCAATACATCAACCAATATTACATAATGGAACCTACTGGAAAGTGTAAACAAATACTGAAACTGATTTCATCATTATGACAACTGTTCATTTAACATGTATGTGGTCAAACAAAGAAACAGTTGGTTATTATACTCAGGAGTTTTGACACACAGTACACTAAAATTAGTTGAAAACAACCAACAAAAAACTAATTAGATCAAATAAATAAAGTGAAATAAATAAAAGCTGAGAAGAAAGTGAACACTTAACTCGGGTCCTCTGGCATCCCTCCACTACACCAACCAGAGTTTTATTATGTATTAAAGAAATTATATAACCATTTAATTAATGAGCCTGTGGGAGGTAGATTCAGAAGCTTGAGGCGAGTTTCAAGAACAGCAAGCCAAATATGTTAACCTTCATCTCTCTTGTAACTTTTATACAAACATAAACTCATAACTAAGGTCAATGTTATTTCAATAGATGTAGTAATTAGATTTTTAATTAATCATAATCTGAATACATCAAGTTTGTCTACTCTATTAAAAAAAAAACATTTGGAGTACATATCATACAAGGCCAATATATCACCACCAACATCATATTGATCTATTTTTAACTTATTCACCAATCTATGAGGCTATGAATACAAATACAGTGCTTGCAGGAATGTGTGCCTGTCGGTGGGTTTTGAGAGTTCTCCTTCTGCACCAGTGTCAAACTCACTCTATAATATCATCAGAGAGTACTTAACCTTATCTGAGTTTCACAATATGATTGGCTACACACTGATGGAGTTTGTCCAGCAGTTTCTGAAGTGTGCTACTATCTCAGAGCCAGATAAAGAAAGAGAGAGAGAGGGAGAAAATTGTAGTCAGCAGTCTCTTGTGTGAGTTAGATGGACCTTGGGCGGCTCCTGGGCCCTACACTAAGTGGACTACAGGGAGACACTGATAACAAGGTATAGCAGTGCTCTAGAAGTCAACAGAAGAGAGCATGATAAAGAACCACTATAGTGTTTCAGATCAAACATGTGGGAAGAATATCTTCTGTTTGTGTAAATGCAGAGGAGAGAAAGAGATGCTATACAGTATTGTGTGATAGTGTCTGTTTGTACACACACATGCTGTCGGTTTGTTTCATCTTTGTGCAGAGCTTATGTCTAGAGATGTACAACAAGCAGTAAGTGCAGATTGTGCAATTCTGGCCATGTTTACAGCGGATTTATCTTTCATCAACATAATAGCGTAATGAGATAATGAGCAATAAGAAGCATGCGAGTCTATTCTTAAACCATTTGAAATTGTTCACAAAGAAGATGCTACAGTTTCAGATTAAAAGCCTAATTGCATAACTCAAGTGTTCTTTTTATAGTTGGGAACATCTGATTAAATTTGATGATCTTTTTAAGATTTTAAATGATTTTGGCTCCAGCAGAGGTAAATAAAAGTAATCGTTTGGATGATATTTTTGGATGTACCCATGACTTTTCACAGAACTTAAACAGTTAAGGAGAACACACTTCCTCTATATAAAATTGAAAATACACAGTATGGGATAAAGATGAAAACTCTGACACATTTAGCTTGTTATTTTATCTGTGTTAATGTGCATATTATAAAATATATATAGAAATAAAAATGAATAAATAAATAAATAAATACAAAAATATATAAACAATATATATATAATAAATAAATACAAATAAATAAATACAAATATAAATAAATGAAAAAAAATATATATATATATATATATATATGTATATATATATATATATATATATATATATATATATATATATAATGAATTAAAATATATTTAAAAAATAAAAACAATTAAATAAATAAATAAATATTTAAAAACTTAAATACATAAATATGTGTATATATATAATATATATATATATATATATATATATATATATATATATATATATATATATATATATATATATATATATATATATATATATATATATATATATATATAAATAAAGAAGCCAACTTCTGTATAATTATATACTGTAAGTACAGAAATTAGGAGATTAAGAGAGTGAGATTAAGAGAGTGAGATTAAGTGCTTTTCACTTCTCAGTCCAATCATGTAAATATATTCTTTCAATACAGATCCCACTAAACAACAAGTTACAGTAGAAATAACTGTACACGATAAACAGTAGTGCAAAATAGGGGATGAGAGGTGGGTAGGTTGAGGTGGAGTAAACTGTTCTGAGGTAGAAGAAGAGATATGTACAAGATGAAACATGTAAATGTAAGATGATAAATAAATTGTAGTGCAAAATAGAGAATGAGAGAGGGGTAGGGTGAGTTAAGTAAACAACTCTGAGGTAGAACAAGAGACATATACAATATGTATAAAATTAGACAATGTGTTTGGCATAAAGTCTAATGAAAATTAAGTTATTTTTATTTATAGGCCAGTCCGTGAGTGTGCATGGTCAGTGCATGAGTTGAGGATGGTAATTGCTTTTGGGAAATTGAGTCTTTGCTTGAGTCTGGTTGACCTCGTTCTGATATACCTGTATAGCGTCATCTTGAGGGGAACAGGTCTAGCAGTTCCGAACCTGAGTGAGAGCTGTCTTTAATGATGTTCTCAGCTTTCAGGACCTTTCAGGATTCTTAGAAGCTATAGAAATTACAAATGTAAAACTGGAAATATATTGGGACCATTGTTTTTGTTTGCATCCCTCAAAATGGTCTCTAGAAAAGGTACAATGTGAATTTAAAAACACTTGCATCATTAATGTTACAAATAAGTATGTTGACTTGAAGACTGGTTTCCTCTGCTGTTGTTGTGCAGATATGGGCAGAATGATCACAGCTGTGTCATGTTAATGAGACCCCGAGGGCAGGGCTGGACGACTGCTGTCCCACAACACCTGATCACAGGTGATGACCTTTGTTTTACTCTGGGCCTCCTGCAAAACTGCATTCTAGACAGGTGGTTATCTCTGTCAGGATGGGGAATATATTACATCAAATACTCCTTAGAGAACAGTGCATCCCCTAGGGAAATTTGAAGTGCCTGTAATTTGTTGTATTGTTCACAGAATGTCTGAAAAAGGCTCAGAACAAAAGACAGATGATGGTAATCACGCAGAAGTCTTATTTACATACCATAAGGAATTAGTGGTTGCTTTGAATTTTTAAGTCGAATCAAATTAACATTGCAAGTCATTTTAACTTGAATGACCTTAAACTGACTTAAAATATTGTGTGTGGCTTAAAACATTTTTAAAGTTAAATTGACTTTAAAAATCAAAGTTAGTACACCAAATATTAATTGTTTTGATGTTAAAACATTTACACTATCTGACTAAAGTCTTGTCACCTAAGTTTTAGGAACAACAAATAATAAATTGACTTCTAGTTTATCTTTTGGTATCAGAAATTTGCCCTCTGCTGTGGTTTGTAATGTAATGGGCAGCACAAATGTCTTGACACCTCAGGCTGTTGATGTTGTCATCCACTCAGCAGATCTCTCACATGCCCCTATACTGAATGTAACCCCAAACCATGATTTTTCCTTCACCAAACTGATTTCTGTAAGGTCTATGCGAGTTCCAATAGGTTTTTGCAGTATTTGTGATAGTTGGGTTGCAGTTAAACAGACGATTTGTCTGAAAAATCTACCTTCTGCCTTTTTAGAAGTCAAGATTTTATTTGTTGCTATTGAAACTGGGATTGACGACAAGACTTTGGTCAGGTAGTGTATATTGTGTTGTATAAAAATGTTAGTTAAATATACAAAAAAAAAGAAAAAAATGCCAAAAAATGTTCAAAATGACAACATTGTTAGTTGAAATTTGGAGTTAGTAAATTTGGAATTAGTGGTTTAGAATAAAACAAAAATTGCATTTTATTTAAGCACATAACTATTAGTCCCCCCCCTCCCCCCACAAAATATCTGAAAGAGGCAGAAAATAAAATGTAGATGTTGTAATCAAAAGTCTAACATTTACACACATTAAAAAGTTAGTTGTTGCATTCAACTTTAACAGTGAATCCAAGTAACCTTATTTTAATAATGTAATCAAAGCCACTAAGCAATCAATATAACGCTTATTTAAACTAAAATTCCATTGACTTCAGTTAAAATACTGAAAAACAGTTAACTTATAATAATTGAACAGATTTTCTTTATTTACATAAAGGAGCAAAAACTTCTTATCATGACTAATTGTAATTACTAATCATAATTTTTACAGTGCAGTCTCGTCAATTATAGATCAGTTGTTATTGTTTATTTTTAGAAATAATACAAGCTTCTCATTAAAGCGTTGTAAAAAGGTAGTTTTAGTTGAGAGGGAGCATGTGATGGAGTGTTCAGTAGAGCCTCTCCACAGCTAGCGAGCGTGAACAAGTATATCTGTAGGTGTTAGTGTGTGTAGGTGTAAAGTCAGCTATATTTCCTCTCATCCTCTATTCTCTCTGTCAGATGATAGCTTGCTTGGCACTACAGATACTGGTGGTGTTGAGGAGGTGCTTGACTTTTTGTCCCCCCAAGCTTTCACACTCCGCCTGCAGCACCTGGCCACTTTGTTGACCTGCTTTTAAAGCCCCATCCACTTGTGTCTCAATCACCCAAAATAACTGCACCCCTCTGAAGGGTTGGAACTCTGGACTCTTTTTGGTGTCTCTCTGTTCTCTTAAAGCGTAATCACACCTATATATGTACTGCATTTTCTATTAACTACTTTGGTTTAAATAAAAAGTTTATTTAGTAAATGAAAATGAAATGAAATATATTTACATAAGTACATTAGATATGATCAAAGATAATACAATTGCAATTTAATTGTGTGTTAACTTAATAACAATAACTAAACCACAATCTACACTACACAAAAATATTCGTAAATGATCAGTTTTCTGTATTTTGTGATTCATGTTTTTATTTTTTATTTTTCCCTGTTTATTTATGGTTTTGAATTACATTATGGCACCATGATCTTTTTTTCAATGACTTTTAACCTTGAAAAGTTTGAAAAAGTGACTTTTGTTAACTTAAAAAAAAAAAATTATTACCTTTATTATGATAGGACAGTAGAGATTTCAGACAGGAAAGCATTGGGAGCAGAGAGAGGGGAAGGATCGGCAAAGGACCTTAAGCCAGAAATCAAACTCGGGCTGCCGTGAGCATGTTGGTGCTATATGTGTGTATATATATATATATATATATATATATATATATATATATATATATATATATATATATATATATATATATATATATATATATATATATATATATATATATATATATGAGATTTTATTAACATTTTTGATAGTTTAAAGTGTCTGGTGTTGTCTATTATAGTACAAAAACCTGGTAATAAACTGCCAGTACCTTATCTGTCTGACTTATTTCTCTCTATATATTATTTCTTAAACATTATATTATTTCAAATCTATTTCATACTAAAATGTTGATAAAAGTCACTTTGTTAAGTAGAGTTGAAATTTCAACATCAAAAGTCGATAGAGCAGAGATCAAGCTCCCATAATCCAATTCACAACCTTAAACAGAAAACGCTTGTGAATCTTAAAGTATGGAAACTGTTAATTAACAGTTTTTTTTTTACAGTGTAGTAATTATAATATTATACATAAAGGGTCAAAGAAAAAAAATTGCCTTTTACTAACTTGTCAGCAGATCATCATGCAGTTGCTGCAGATTTGTTGAAATCTCCTGTTCCACCACATCTCAAAGGTGCTCTGTGGCATTGACACGATGCTCAGTTGGTACTAATGGGCCCAAAATGTGCCGAGAAAATATCCCCTGCACCATTACATCACCACCACCAGCATGAACGGTTGATACAAGGCAGGATGGATGCATGCTTTCATGTTGTTGGCGCCAAATTCTGACCCTACCATCCGAATGTCACAGCAGAAATCAAGACTCATCAGACCAGGCAACGCTTTTCCAATCTTCTCTTGTCCAATTTTGGTGAGCCTGTGCGAATTCTAGCCTCAGTTTCCGGTTCTTAGCTGACAGTAGTGGCACCTGGTGTGATCCTCTGCTGCTGTAGCCCATCTGCCTCAAGATTGGACGCGTTGTGCGTTCAGAGATGCTCTTCTGCATACCTCGGTTGTAAGGAGTGGTTATTTGAGTTACTGTCGCCTTTCTCAGCTCGAACCAGCTTGGCCATTCTCCTCTGACCTCTGGCATCATCAAGGCATTTGTGCCCACAGAACTGCCGCTCACTGGATATTTTCTCTTTTTCAGACCATTCTCTGTAAACCCTAGAGACTGTTGTGTGTGAAAATCCCAGTAGATCAGCAGTTTCTGAAATACTCAGACCAGTCTGGCACCAACAACCATGGCACAATTAAAGTCACTTAAATCACCTTTTTCCCCATTCTGATGCTCGGTTTGAACTGCAGCAGATCGTCTTGACCATGTCTACATGCCTAAATGCATTGAGTTGCTGCCATGTGATTGGCAGAATAGAAATTTGTGTTTATTATACCTAATAAAGTGGCCGGTGAGTGTATTATTTAATTTTTTTTAATAGGTACAGGTTTGACATTTTATTTTTATAAATGTTTTTGAAGCATTAAATATGAACAAAATATTAAAAAATTAAATATATTCTTTCATTGTAATTTGAATTGAACACCAAAACAGGACATTTCTTCCTTGACAGGTGTGTATTTAAAAAAAGTCCATCTAAAAAAAGAAAAACACAGCTAATTTACTACAGCTAAAGCTTTGAAATCAAAAATAAGATTAATAAAATGTGTAAAATACTGTAAAAACACCAACACTTCTCTGTATTGGTGTTTCTTTTATTGATCTTTGAATAAAAGCAGTGGTGCTCATGTAATACTGCTTAACTCACCCTGGCTGTTTCTCATAAGGATAATGTACAATTCATGTGAACATCTAGAGAGAGAGAAAACAGCATTCCTCCTCCAGAAGCCAATGAAACACCAAACACTTATGGATCATAAATGTTCTCCATTACAGCATTTTTATTGACAGGCTAACATACACAAAGAGGCCCCATAAATGTTTCAGGCTTCGGAAAGTAATCCAGATTCTCTTTAAATGTGTACTTAACCTGTCTCTGAACTTCAGAGTGGACACAGCTATTGATTCCTTAGACAACACAGAGGGAAAACTCAAAGTATTGCTGCCAACTTTTTTTTTCAAGAGAGCTCTCATGCCCCTATGGCTTACCCATGGAGCTTTTCAAATAGCTGTGATAGGCAGCTGTGTCCCAAACAGGCTTATGAACATATAACACCCTCTCCAAACACACACACACAAACACACACACTCAGCTGTGCTCTGAACCGGCTTATACACACACACACACACACTGTGACAGCCAGCTGAGTTCTCAACAGGCTTATGTGCCACAGGTTCCTGAGTGGAATCCCTTTCTTCTTTATGGTGAGATTATAGTGAATCCATCAGTACAGATGCAGATTGGATTGGGAGGAGAATCCCTAAAGAGAGGCTTTTCTTTACCCATCATCTCTGGCAGCTCCCAAATCAAAGTGTTGGATTAGCGGTCACAGATCCACAAGCGCCGAGTCCTTTTATATGGATATATATCATCCATTACCTGCACATTAGCATGTAAAATATGCTATTTCTGCGAGCGCTCTGTGAGTCAGTGACGGTGGCGGCTCCTGTTCTGAAGATATTACTTTTACTGGAACAGAATGAGAATTTCTAAGTGCTCATTGGCTCGGTTTCCCTTGCACACGCACACGTACAACAGGCCAGGGCCAACTGCCAAAGCCTCCATCTTTCTTACTCTTGTTTTCATTTGGCGACAGTGCTCATGTCTGCGTTTGTCTCTTTTGATAAGGCCTTTCATCCTGTTTGCATTGATTACAGCCTGACAAGTCGCTGTGATACGCCGTGGCCCATTCAGCCTAGCACTGCACACTGAAGCTATTGTAAGCAGGAATGTCTCTTTTCAGGCCCCCAATCCCACGTATGAAAGCATGTCAATAATCCAGAGACAGAGGCGCCCTACAATGCATGCACGCCATGCAAAGTCGGACCTAGTTTTCTGCTCCACTACCAAGGAAATCAAGCAAAGAAGGGAGAGGTAGGTAGAGGAGGCTTGTATGCATGAAAAAAAGAGGCAGGCAGCGGCTGAGAAAGAAGCGTTTCTCTCACATACCCAGGATAATCCTGCCAGCTATCATTTGGAGCTGTATTAGCATGAAAATACGAAGCGTGTTTGTCAGAACAAAGGTGCGAAGGAATAAGCACTTGGATTTAAAACTGTTGTGCATTTCCTCTCTGTAATGGGCAAATCAGTGCCATCTTCTAGCAACACATAAATCTGTGATGAAATCAAATTCTTGCAGGTATGAAACAATTAATTGGTTTCATAGACTAGACAGTCATATGAAAATAGGTGTGGGTGCAGTCTATCATCTTCACCTATTTCTTTGCTAGTTGATATAGACTTTGATAGTCATATTGCCATCAACACATTGCAGTTAAATTCAGATATCAGTCACCTTTTAGGAACTGATTACACCTGGTAATTAGATTGGAGTTTTGGCTGATTGGATCACAAGTATAAGGAGGACATTTCCGTGTACACTTAGTGTTTTAATCCAACTGAGTTGTGCACTCTCCTGTTTTCTTTGAAACTCATATGTACTGTTGTTCTTAAAAAGGCATCCCACCTAAAATTTTAACCATCGCTGGGGATGTGACCAAATTGTATTAAAAAGGACCTATTATGCCCTTTTTTCCAGATGTAAACTAAGTCTATGATGTCCCTAGAGTGTGTATGTTCAGTTGCAGCTCAAAATGCCACACAAATGGTTTTTATATAACTCTTTGAAACTGACACTTTTAGGCTTTGATCCAAATCGTGCCGTTTTTGTGACTGTCGCTTTAAATTCAAATGAGATTGAGCTCTTTTCAAAACAGGACAGAGCTACAAACACTTGTGCATCAGCATAGCAGGAGAGTCAAAACAGTACTAATGTTGTCATTTTTGTGAAAAACAAAAAAAGTCAAAAGAAGTAACTCAGAAGAAGGCAGTCTATGGAGACTCTGGTGTTAATTTGTGCATCCTAAAACTCCACATCTTTTATAATGCTTCTTAAGCAGGTCGCACACCAGAAGCGCCGCTCATTTCAGAATTCTAAAAATAGGTTTCTGTCAGGGTACACACACAACGGCGCCGTAAGTCGGCAGCTGTCCACGGCGCCCAGCCACGACTCTGGACTCTGTTCATATTTCTGCCGCACCACAGAGCACCATCTGATTAGTTTTATTTTAAATATCTGGTGTGCGATACATTCAACTGTCATGTGCGCACCGTGTCACGGTGCTGAGCGGCGCATCTGGTGTGTGACAACCTTTAGTGACCTACATTATCTTCTTCAGGTATGGCACTAAGACTCTAATGGCGGATGGCTGCTTCTCCCTCAGGGCTGTCTATGCTAATGAGGGAGAGATTGTCATTAATGGGTGAGGCTTTCCCCCTCTGATGACGTGCACATATTGAGAATGTTAATCAAAGTGTTTCTACAGACTGTTTTTATCAAGTGTGATTATACAAAATAGTATTAATTAATTTTTATGATTAGAGGCTGGCTATATTCACACACTGATCCCACACAATCGCTTGTTTAAACCCCTTCTAAAAGTGATGTTTGCATAATAGCACTTTTTTAAGCTTGACAATTAGATTGTACAAATTACTACAATAGTAGAAAACTACCATGAGACTCATTCATAACACAGCAAATAAGCCAATGTTAAACTTTCTTAACTTAAATTTAAGATACAACATAAAATTTTCATTCAAACATCAAAAAAAAAAAAAGAAAGAACTAAAATGGCGCTATGTATTTTACTGACCGGTGCACTTATGTATGCATTATCCTAAATGTTTCAAAGAATGTTCAAATCCAGAGAAATAAAAACATTTTTAGTGTCACAGGCTACGTCGGTAATTGCCTACTACTTAGGTACTGCATTTGAATTTAAATGTACTGTATGAATGGAATGAATGGACAAACTACATCCGCCATTTTGTCATCTTAACGCAACCTACCCGCATCCGTTGCATCGATTCACTCCCATTCATGAATTCTCTCGCAGTGCTTCATGGGATAGTGTAATGTCCATCTGATGCGCACTTCAGAATCTCGCCGGAAGTAGTAGTAGGTCATCCAGGTACTTCTCACATACTGTTTTTCGAATTCTATGAACTTGGACATACTACTCTGCTCATTTACGGTTTTTACTATATTGTATGGAAGTATGCGATTTTAGTCGCAGCGATAGAGCATGTTTTGTGTCTAATAATATCATACACCCTCGATTTCCGGTTTGGTTTTATAGAAAACATGGAAGCATCAAAGATGCATAACTTTGTTGTGTGTTTTATATCGGTATTATAACAAAAACCTAAAATGGATTTAATATAATAAATCTGTGCTGCTTCCTCATGTGAAAATGACTGGAAGAACTGGAGGCTGTAGATTTACATAATAAAAGCTCTGCTATGTTCATGCCACGTCACGCTAGTCTCTCAGAGAGAGGCGTCTGGATGCAGACCTAGTGCAGTTGCAATGTAAGCTGCATGCAATGCTTTTTAATGCGCTCACCTAACCCCACCCCTCACAGTGACATCACTAGCTCCATTACGTGCATTGTCTCTGACATTGCATCTCTGAGATATGCAGTCTCAGTTTGCATCATCAAGGCTGCATCCAGATCCTATTGCTCTCAGCAGCAACTGCTTCGTGGTCTTGTTTCACTTAGGGTGCTTTCACACCTGCCTTATTTAGTTTGGTTGAATCGCACTAGGGTTCGTTTTCCCTTTGGTGCGGTTCGTTTGGGCAGGTGTGAATGTAGCAATCGCACTCGAGTGCACACCAAAAGCGGACCAAAAAAGCGTACTGAGACCTGCTTGAAGATGTGGTCTCGGTATGCTTTCAAACAAACCCTGGAGCGGTTTGTTTGTGGTGAGAATATGATCCGAACTAAAACAGACCCAACCACAAAAAGTACTGCGCCTTTTGGACTAATCCAGCTGCCGTAGTCCGATGCGCTGTCCCATTTTATGGGGTTTGGAGTGAAAATATTTGTTGACATCGCTTTACCAACAGTTTTAAACAGAGAGAGAAAGCGGGAAAAACATTACCTGATTAATCGTTGGTAATATTTCCGGAAGATGACCATGTCGCAGTTTAGCTAAATTAACTCACGCCTCCTCCTAATGCTGATTGCAATGCATTAAAACACTGTTTTCCAGCCGCTGCTGTAGTTTACTCTTGAAATGTATAGTTTGTCTAAAGTGATGTATATAAACTATATAGTATACTATGACCTGGAATACAATCAACAAGTGCAGCGACATTTTGTGTCTGCTGGTTTGTTTACTTACGGGCGTTCCAATGGCATGTTAATTCTGACCAATTGAAAAGCAGTTTAGGTATACGTTCAATAACATCTGGCCAATGAGGGATGTGGATTTTGTCACTTGACAGCATTTTGGTCCTTTTCAACTGGTTCGGACCAAAGCAATCAGTGTGGTGTGAAAAGGACCCAAAACAGCAGAGAAATGCTACAATGTATCACTTGTTGCCCTTAGTCCGGACCAAATGAACCGAACCACAAATGTGGAAGCACCCTTAGACAGATTTCAGTCTTACTCTGTTACATAATAAGTGTTTAATGCTTTAGCTAACCCATTGGCATGATTTCTGCAGGAGTCCTGTAGGATCTAATGAGACCACTGCTTCAATGATTTGACAGAAAAGGGCAATAGTATCTGGATGCAGCCTTTATGATGCAAGCTGAGATTGCATCACTCAGACATGCAATGTCAGACATAATGCATTCAATGGAGCTAGTGACGTCACTGTGACGGGTAGGGTTAGGGGTGGGGCTGGGTGAGCCCATTCAAAAGCATTGCATGCAGCTCAGATTGCATCTGCACCAAGTCTGCAGTCAGACCCCTCGAAAAATGTGCCTTTTTTTGTTGTGAATACGAACCCAGTAGTGCCTAAAATTACATATTGAGCCCAATTACACTCAAATGCTTCATTTTTGGATATAAACATCAAAATATTGCAACATGCGCCTTCCTACATTATTATGTCCATAAAAAGGATTGTTTAAACCTGAATATCCCAGTGATGGGTTGCAGCTGGAAGGACATCCACTGCGTAAAACATATGCTGGATAAGTTGGCGCTGTGGCAACCCCTGAATAATAAACAGACTAAGTCGAAAAGAAAATGAATGAATAAATAAACCTGAATATACTTAATTGTTGCTTATAATGCATACCATCAAGATATAGCATGCACTGCACCAAATCCCTACTTAAAACAATATTGCCTACAATAATTGTCCACCAACAGTCAAACTATGTGTACGCCTTTTTGACTGTGTACTTGTCTACCCGAGCCTACATGTGTGTAATGTGTGTTTTTCTTAATGTCTTTATTGTCTTTTACGTATTAGTGTCAGCATTGCTAATAGTATATTGTTTTGTTTTTGGAGTATAATATTGTATTTTGCACTGTGTGGAGCCAGTCCCTAAGCTTTCCACTCATCATAGTACACGTTCTGCTGCTGATGTGACAATAAAAGTGATGTGATTTGATTTGATTTGATTTAATAAGTGGACATGACAACACTCTGGATACACACTTCAATAGTACTCTGCGTAAAGCAGCCGTCCAAACATACACATAACATGGCACATCTTTTGACAGTGGTGCAGTTAAACACAACCTCCATAATGAGAATTGGTTGTTTTATAATTTGCGTAAATGTAATATACCAAACACAAGATACCAGAATGTTGCTGTGTTTACCATAGTGTAAATCATCATAATTTGGGTGCTAGATCTGTTCTGTACACACACCCAATGATTGCTTTGGGGATTCACTACCTTATTTAAACGCGGCTGTCACTCCTTGAGTTTATGTGGCCTGTTAACCCTTGTCTGTGTGGGTGAAAACTCATTGACTCACTCTTTTTTTGACTATGCAGAATGTTTTTGTGATGGGTCACTGAGCAAGCAGGAAATCTCTATATCTAGACCACAAGAAGCATGCAGAAAGCTTTCTCCCATGTATGTATGTCATTAACTTTATTTTAAATAAAAAAAATAGCAGGAGTAATAACCTACATTACATTTCAACACTGATGGTGCAGTTCTTTTAAAATATTACAGCAGAATAATGTCAATAATGGCTCTCATAACGACTCCGTGCTCCATCTCTGGATCCACCCCTGATATTTGTTCCAGCCAATAACCCTTCCAAATGGGATGGACAGAAGTTTATAGTTTAATCGAACAATGGTTGGCTTTTCCTCAGATCTTTGTGTTGAAGTGACCCTGAAGTCTCTGAGCACAAACATTTTAAACACATCTAATTAGTACAGTCAATCTTCTGTGTATTTTTGCCTAAAACTATATATTTTTAAATGCTTAAAAATGAATAAATACGCACAAAAACATTATTAAGCATATCTGATTACACCCCTATTTGGAGAAAACAAATAAAGCCAGGAACAGTTGGCTACGATGAACCAGCCTTTGAGTGGAATAAATGTTTTGTTTTGTGGTAATGCGACTTGCATACATAGAAAAAAAATCAAACTGATATTTAGCCCCTACTAGCTTTTCCCTCTTTTGTTTTACGCAGGGCTCTTTTTACCACATGGTAGTGACAGATTGTTTGAGCTGGAAGGAAAAGCCATTCGAAGCTAATTAAGCAGCCATTCCAAGCACTATTCGCAGGCGGGAGGCTGAGAGGCACAGGCATTTGTCAGCGCTCTACCCCTCGTGGGCTTGATTGACAACTTAGGTCTCGAACTGACAACCCGTGTCGCTCTAAGCCAATCGGAAGCTCGCCCGCGCTCTGATTGGTCAGGAGGCTCAGAACAAGGCGCTGAGCCCCACGTGGGTCTGAGCAGCACATGATAGGTTGAGTTTTTTTTTTCCGGGCGCAGACGTGGGCATGGAGGGTGTTGCTGAGCAGACAGCGTGAATCAAGTAATGAGGGCTGATTTCACAGATTATGCTGTTAATTTGAGTTACATTCAAAATCGGTAGCATAACTATACATTGGCAATGAGGGTGCTCTCTCGCATCATTTTGTTATCCATGTTAGGCGCCCTTGAAAGGGACAAAGGGGACATTCGGAGGATGTTTTGACTCAAATCACTTGCTCGCTTTTTTAAATCACTGACAAATTCGCAGTTTGTTGAAATCATGACGTTTAAACATGTTGGAAACAAAAATAAGTAATTATAAACAGATTTGATACGACTGAGTTTCTCTTTAAAAGCAGCAGATATATGTTTGTAAATCAGTAAATATACGCGAAATTGGAGACAGTTTCTTAGGTAATAGGTATTTCTGAGGCTACAATACATCTCTTGAGATTTCAGTTGGTGGCTAGACTTCGAACAATCGTCGCTCATGTAAGTTGTTTGTCTACGGGGAAAGCAACCTATTTAGAGCCAAAATGGCGAACATGAGGTCAGGTTTTTATTGGCCAATCAGCGCGCGCAAAACAGCCGTACCCCACGTGGGCTTTGATGTCTGATTGGTTGGATGCGATGGAGCCCTGTTCGAGATTTGATTGGTCGTGTTCGGTTGTTCTCGCGGTAGTTGAGCCCGCGTGTCAGTGGGCAGTCTGTGTGTGGTACTGCGAGTGTTGGAGAAACTAGGCAAAGCGACTGAGAGCGGCTGTCTCGTACGAGGCAAACTTTTAACTATCAAACCGTTTTAATCAAGCAATCAAATAGGGGTTGGGAGAATTTATCACCACACCGGAGACCTGCGAACTGTGTTCAAGTTCAAGCAAGTCTTAACAGAGGAAAACAATCTCGAAGCGATTGTTAGGCGCTGCTTTTTTCTGCTAGGGTTGGGATTGATTCCCAACCAGCGCCTAATACTGATCGTATAAGGTCACGAGTGGAGGACTTCGACGTTTCCTCGGTGCAAGGAATTATTGCTGCATTTACATTCACGGAAAGGGATTTTATGGAGACTGAAGGTAACGCGGAAGATAACTTTCACAAGAATCCACTTGTAATTTAGTCAGTTTATTTAGCAATTAAGCACTCTTCATGCTTTGTTCCTGTTTTGTACTTTACAAAACTGCTGTCGTATATGTATCCCAGACTAAGCTAAAGAAAGAGTCTAAACGTTTGACCCATTTGTCCGGGAATTGATTGGGTTTCTATTGCTGTATTTCTGACATTGTTCTGTAATCATGTCTGGTTACATTCAAGCAAACAGCAGTCAGGTAATCTTGTTATTGCGAGAAGACTCATAAGCAGCTTGTTAGTCGCAGCTCGCAGAGCAGATGACAAGCAGCAAATGTGTGTTTGCCTCGCTCGACACAACTATTCTGTGTTTACAGCACACGCGCAGCTGAACGCTTGACTCTTATTGGAGATAATGAGCCAACGCGCTGTGTTTTTGTCTTGCTCCTGGGCTGTGTGAAGGATAAAGGGGTTAAACCGGGGACCAGGAGCGGGAGAAGCGCGTGCATCGGGTGGACGGACCGGGCTTTGTGTGTCCGCGAGTGCAGGGAGGGGTGACGGACGGGCTCTCGCTCATCTACTCGGATTACTGAAGAGCGCCACATCTCCTGGATCTTCTCCTCGGAAAGGATACATTCAAGATGTATCCGCAGGGCCGGCATCCGGTGAGTAACATAAATTATGATATTGATGCTTTGTGTCCTCGACAGACGCGCTCCTCGACCGCTGAGCTCGCGCACTATTGTGTCGCGCGCTGTGCCCTTTATTTCTGCTCCAACTAAACGAGGCTCAACTTGCTTCTATCGTTGATTTTCATATGAGTTTAAAGTGGAAATGTGCATGGGAAAAGACTGAGGAGGAGAATCAGCTGCTAGTTTTCTTTTATTATTATTATTATTTCTTCCTCCGGGGCTGTTTAGACGCAGTGACCCGTCTGTGTCACGCCGACCGCTGCTGAGTGTGTGAGGCTTTTCCCACCAGAGTCTCAAAACCACCGGCAGGCCGAGCTCGAGGGAGCGCCTGGGCACTTCTGACAAACCGCAGTTCAGCTCCGATGAAATATCATTTCCCTGAAAATCGGGAAGCATGAAATGTGTTATTGACACCCGTGACTTGTTCAGAAACCCAGCGAAAGTAAAACCTGAGACCCACGGACTGCTCTGAAAGGAGTAATGGAGAAGGTCGTTGGTTGTTTTGGTTATGGTGGTAGGAAGTCAAAGCTATAGTGACATACTGAAAACACTGTTGGTGTAATGGCATATTGCATCAGTGCCTAGGCTGTATTAATAATGCTTTTTCTTTGCAGCAGTTCACATAAATCATTGATATTATTTTTCAGGCACCTCACCAGCCTGGCCAGCCGGGCTTCAAATTCACTGTAGCAGAATCTTGTGACAGAATCAAAGACGAGTTTCAGTTCCTTCAAGCTCAGTACCACAGGTAAATATCGCTGCTCAATGAGCTGTATGCGTGTCATGTGTTCATGAGACTAGAGTTTGTGTAAATTAACCTCGAGTTCATAGGAACTACAAGTATAGTGCCTGCATTTCACTATATGAAAAGTACTTTAATGTTTGTGGTTTCATGGAAATCTGTAAAATCAGCAGTAGTTTGTGATGTGTGCCAATACGTGGCATGTGATCTGTGGCTTTTGGCATCCATTAAGAAGTCATTCTGGGTCTGTCTCTCTCTTAACAGTCTTAAAGTGGAGTACGACAAACTGGCCAATGAGAAGACCGAGATGCAGCGGCATTATGTTATGGTAAGAGTTTTTTTTTTTTTTTTTTTTTCTTCATCTGCTGATCTTTTGTTCCTTGAAAACATCAATAGGGCCACCAGCCAGCTATCTGAGCTAATGTTTAGTGTCCACTACCCCTATTTATTGTGTTGGTGTTTGCATTGATTGCACTAAAGGATCAGTGTTGAGGAGTGTGGGTGTTTTTATTTGTTGTAAAATGCCTGGAGGGTGTTTTGGGCAAGGTGTTGCTGCTCGTTCCATTCGCTTTGACCTAAGGGGCTGAGTGTCTAAGTGAAAGAAAAGGTAGCCTAATTCAGTTTAATAAGCAAGTTTAGCATTTTAAGAGTGCTCTCCAACGAAATTTGTTCATATTAAATTAGAAATGTAATGGTGTTGAGTAAACGTAAACAAGACTATTTATTGGGCTGTTTGTGATCTCTGATTAAATAAAACAACACTTATGCAAATGTACAGTTGTTTTTGTCTTAAATTACCTAGAGACCTGACCTAACTGAAATGTTATCACCCTTCAGGATGATTGCAGCCTCACTCAATATTGACCTTTGTGCGCAATTAAAGAATTGCACTAATATTAGTTTGTCTCTTATTAGAAGAGCAGTGAGTGGAAATTGAATTCCGCCAGGATATGATGTAATAGTGCACAGGTTGAACGGTGTTAACTGAGCTCTACTCTCTCTTATCTTATTTGAACGTGTAGTAGATATTGACTCAACATGCCCGCACCTCTGTTAAATATTATTTTTCGGAGGAATGCTGAGTGGTAAAAGGCCACTACCAGATAAACTAAATAAAATACACAGACGTGCTCTAAGAAAAAAATGTTTGCAATCTGGTTGTTTGAATGAACTTAGTCTGATCAGTAATTTTGAGTTTAAAGTAAAACCGTTATCTCCTGCTCACCAATACCTACAAGGGAACTTTTCACTAGGAATAAATGTTTTGAACACTGTAAAACCCAAAACGTTAAGGTAACTCAAACCATATGAGGAAACCGATTGCAACAAACCATTTAAGTTCAAAAACGAATCCTAATGAGTACTGTCAACTTACTCCATTTGAGTAAACGAAGCAATCTGAGCACAGTCAATCCCAATAAATGAAGAGAACTCTGAGTACTGTAAAACCCAATAAGTGAAGGCAACTCAAACCGCTTAAGGAAACTAATAGCTACAAACCATTTGAGTTAAACTAATCTGTACTATGAACTTACTCCATTTAAGTTGAAGTAATGAGGTATTTAATTAACTCATTACCTTCAACACTGAGTTCAAAACTCTTTTCAAATGAGTAGAATTAACTTTAAGTAAAGTTTGAGTTAACTGCACTCATTTCATTTGATAAAGTTGACTGTTGGGTTTTACAGTGTAGAGATGGAAAGGAGAAACTTTAAAAGTGTGAGAAGGGGTATAATATCAAATAATACAATATTATTTATCAATCTTTGGCTATTTGTTTTTTTGTGAACATGCTTAGTAACTAGTTTAATACAACTGCTTTCATGAATGCTTGTAGAAGGTAAATGGCTCTAAATAAACGTTGCAACAGATTTATAAACATTGCTCTTTACTTCTATAATCAGCCAATTATCCTAGTCCCAGCACTGTGTGTGTGTGTGTTACAGTAGGACATAAATTGGGTGCATGATATATAGAGATGATACTACAGTCAATAACGTTACACTATTTCTTAGATACTTAAAGCATTTATTATTTTCTCTTGCAGTACTATGAGATGTCCTATGGACTGAACATTGAAATGCATAAACAGGTATGTGATCTACTAAAATACTACATTCTCTTTTGTATATTGTTTATGCTTAATGATATTCCCATGGCAAATACTTATATGTGGTCAAAGTTTTACAGGTGTTATTGGACTGTATAGACCATTTCAATGTGGTCATGTCATTGGTCCATGAACATTTCCAGCTTGTATCAAACTATTTAATAACTGTAACGAGGCAATTTAATCATAACGTAATCTTAAAACAGCTATCATAACATTATCAAAATGTGGCTCTTTTTGGATTCTCAGAAGCTATAGAAATTCGTTAGGACCATTGTTTTTGTTTACATCCCTCAAAATGGTCTATAGGGCTTTTATGAAGTATTCTGCATCTGTCCAAAAACATTATATTATATGTTGTAACATTATAAATTATATTAAATTACAGTGGACAAAGCCATAGTGTGTTAGTGCATGTGCTTGAATCCGGCTTGTGCAAGTTTGAGTCCATTTCCTGAATCTTTTCCCTCTTCTGTGCTGCATCTATAAATAAACGTAATAAAAAGTGATGTCTGCACGCAACAGGCCTAAAAATAAACGAAAAAGGGAAGAAAGGGATGGAGGCAAGGACAGATGCCAGGCCATATAAAGGTCAGTGGGGCAGCTGTGTCCAGCCGGAAGTGTCATTTAACCTCTTTTACTAATTGATGTTAATGGTTGGCATCCCAGGCCTAATTGTTGTCAGCCTTCATGTTGTTGTGTATGTGTTTCAATCAGTCGATTGGTTCTTATAACAAAGTAAGGTTGTGCAATTGATGCACTTTAACGGATAGACCAGCCAGCGCCTCCCTTTTCCTCTATTTCTCTTTCTCTCTATGTCATTAGCAGTGATATGATGTATAGTCATATGAGGAGGGCTCAGTTTGAAGAGGCCCTTTATGGTTCTCACCCTGAGGCCTCACAAGGTTAATGGTATCAGTGTGAGGGTGGTGAATTGGAACAGCATGCACGATCCATCAGCTACTCCGAATATATGTGTGTTGTGTGTGTGTGTGTGTGTGTCTGGGCCACATGTCTCTCTCTCACAGACACTGCATTTTCTGAAAGCTTCTGTCAGGCACTTATCTCCAGCTGTGAGAGAGACGGAGAGAAAATGAAAAGGGAGGGAAGAGTAGGTGCAGGGGCTTTGCGCAAACAGGTTAATCGACTGGCTTTTTTTTTTTTTTTTGCGGAGCCTCTCTTTTGTTTATCAATAGAGCTCTGACTGAGTGGACTCAAACGCATGAATTATTCATGGGAGCATGGACTCCCTGCTCTCTCTGGAGTTAGTGATGACAGCAGTCTGATAACACATAGTCTGCCCTTCATGTAGTGCTTTTGACTGGAAGGGAAAGGGAGGAAAATGCATCTAGGTGCCAGATTTGTCATGTGCTTTCTGGATCCGCCGCATTCAGAATACTATTAATTTAGTGTTTTATGTAAACACCGTTGAGAGTTTGTAATGGTGCTAATCTTGCGGTACGTTAGTGCCTTGGGGCAGAATGGGGGGTGGAGTGGCTGCGTTAGGGCAGGAAGTGGACGGCTGTGCTTGTCAATGTGGCCCTTTAATTACTGAACCACAGAGGCCCCTGATCTGCTGTCCCTCTGTGTTTAACACAGTTCCCTCTGTCTTCATTTTCTTCCTCATTTTGTCCTGAAGTACTCGCCTCTGAATGAATGCAGAACTAGTGTGTGTGTGTGTGTGTTATCCTTGGTGTGGCTGTATTTGGTCAGTTCTTTGTGTGCACAAACGCACACTAAGCCAGATTCATTAAGTGAAGCTCAGTCTGTGGCCTTAGAGGGTGAGAGAGAGCGAGGAGGGGGTTGAGACAGGCAGCGGGGAGGGAACTTGTTCAGATGAATAATTTATTCAGGATTCCAGGAATTGTTTGCCAAGGTGATGATGGTCGATTTGATTCTGAGCCAAAGCAAACTGACTCTGAGCACACTGCAGTCTCTCTTCAGAAGTGTTTGTGTACATGTGAGTGAGATGTCTAGTGGTGACAAAATGCACCCACGTTATCATGGCAGGCTGGTAAAATAATCCTAAAATAATGGTAAAATATTTTTTGCCAAATATATTTATTAACATTTTGTGCAGATACTGTATTGTATACATATAAAAATAAGTAATACACTGTTCTGCTTTTTCTACAACTAAGAACCAATGACCATAAAACACTACAGTAGTTATTAAACAACACAGTAAATGTAAAAAAAATTATAAATTAAACAAAAAAAAAACTAACTATAAAAGTAATAAATAATGAAAAAATCATTTTAAAAAGCTTTATTTCGCTTCTGCTTCAAGATCAGTATAGGGTTAATATAATTCAACAAAAATTTCCATGTTTTGTCAAAAGATTTCAAAGACCCTCTTAATGAAAACCTCATTTTTTCCCCAACTTTAAACACAAAAAAATGTCTTTTATCCATCACTCATATGAAGGTTGAGATGTTTGTTTCCACTTAAGGAGAATAAGCCAATAATGTGGTGAAAGCAACAACGTTCTGTGTTGTTGAAGGCATATTTGGCCCAAAAGCAATTCTGAATAGTGCTGCTAGAGGGTTTGGAGTGGTTGATATGTTAAAGGTTTTTTCAAAAGTATCAGATATTTTAGACCAAAACACTGTAAATCTTGAACAAGACCAAAACAGGTGTGTGTGATTTACTGGGTTATATTCAAAAATTTTATTCTGAATCTTTTTTTAGTGGGTTTGAAACTTAATATTATTTGTCATCAGCTCCTATATAGATAAATATACTTGGTTTTAAAAACACACACACAATTATATCTGTAATCAAGTTATGTAATTACAGTGTTTACCCTACACATACAACTTAAACTTTAATAAAATAAATAAAAGAGGTTTACACATGAGCATAATACATTTGTAAGTACATCCTTTGCAAAACGGGCAAAGATACCTAATGATACCTAATTGACATGTTTTATTGGGTTAACTGTGTCTGTGTTTCTATACTATTACTGCAATATGCTAATTAGCTAATTACATTGAAGTTATACTATTTTTAAAATCAATAAATAATAAAATCTGTTGTTGCAATGAAAAATTATGTGATTTGAACTTTAATTTTAAGATTATTATTATTATTATTATTATTATTATTATTTTTATTATTATTGTTATTATTATAATCATAATTATTATTACATTTTGTTTTCTAGAAATGACTAAATGTATTATTTGGTTGTACACTAGCATAATCAAAAACACTGTCGTGAAAACCCTACCTAGAATACCTATACTAGAATTCAGTACCAATCAATACTAAAGTTTTTAAAACGTCCTTTTCCCGCTAACATTTGAGCGCTACTGAACACGTTCTTAAACACTGCTGATTTGCCGTTGTTCACGTGCTCAACAGAAATGACTGTGATTGGCCGTGAAGGTCATCAGTTCACTAAACTCACCGATGTTTACTGAGTGTAACCACAGATACAGGGACACTGGAGTGTTTCAAAGTCACGTCGATCAGTTGGTTTGCCTATAAGCTGACATACGAGTGGTCCGCTTATAAATCGCGGCTTTATAATGCTACAGTGACCCTGTATCTGTGGTTACACTCAGTAAACAGCGGTGAGTTCGGTGAACTTAAGATCTTCATGACCAATCACAGTCATTTCTTTTAAATGTACTCCGTAGCGCTCAAATGTTAGCGGGAAATGGACATTTGTAAAATTTCAGTATCGATTAGTACGCAATTCCAGTATCGTGCAACCCTAGCTTGCAGCATTTGAACTTTAGAGTTGAGTATAGATACTCTAGTGTTTGAAAGTAAATTTCAGGTCACATCTGTATCTAGCTCTGTTCACTGAACCAGGTGGTTGTGTCTGTGTCCTTTGTGTCCAGCTTTAGCCAATGAATGCACAGAGAGACACACATCACTAAACGCTTCCAACAGGATTTGTGCTGCATATGCAGCGAGGGCAAGACAGAGACACCCTGTACGGATGCCTGCTGCTCAATGCAGCCTTTCAGCCTGAGGGAAGCTGAGGGTTATAGGAGCCTGTGTCAGGCGGGACGAATGAACTCAAGTGTGTGAATGCCACTGAGTGCTATCTTGTATTTGTTAACATGTCTAATTTGAAAAGACAGCTTCTTCTGTCATCACAAGTCTGTATATATGTAGCTTTTTTTGTTTGAGTGAGCATGTAAATGTAAGTTCAACCGCACAAACTCACTCCTTACTTTCTCTTCCTCTTGTCTGTAATTGTTCGAGTCACAGAGAGAGAAGTGCAGCGGTCTGTATGCGTGTTCATTTGTCAGTGAGTGGCTCTCCTTCAGTGTGCAGTTGTTTTGCAGCATATTTAATCCTCATCAGTGTCTCCCTGCACTCAGCTCGTACCCACAGCAACAGGTAAATGGCTTCTGGCGTGCCATTGACAGGGCTGCGTGTGAGAGCTCTTCACACGCTGCTTGACAGCACTGAGCACCTGGGATTGTGAAGCTGAGCAGAAAGCCTCTTTCTGCTGAAGGGCCTTGTTTTCACTCCCTGTGCCCTATTTTTTTCCTTTTTCTATCAGCCTGTGTGGGAGCTGTTCTAGTAGCTTACGGCACACCTCTGGAACTCAACAATAACATGCTTCCTGTTCCCTTTCCATAGTGCACAAGTTTAATTTGAGGTTAATGAATTTTGGAGATTAGTTTGTCAAGTCCTTATGATTATAATTTGGTTTATGGAGGTTATCAAGGGTGAATTTCACAGTAACGCCCAAGTCAACTAAATACATTAACAGTCTTTTTTGCTTAAAGTATATTTGTTTTTTGGAGATTTGTAGCAGTGTGGCATTTTTGTGGGGGTTTCCTTATATTTTCCTTTTCTGCGCATAATTGATTTTCATTATAGTGCTTTTACTGTACAGGCAATAAATTCATGATAATAGTAGAGGATAAAATTCAAGTTGTCCAGATCTGATCACAATCTGGCCCGATTGCACAGTCCCGATTACAGATACGTCCTGATCAAGACTCAAATATATATATTTGAGTCTTGATCAGGACGTATCTGTAACATCCGATTCCAATTGAGGGAACTGTATTATTGGGCCCGATTTCCTATTTATATATATTTATATTGTATATGTGTATATATATATATATATATAACACATCTATAGTTCTGCAGGAGCACAGAGTTAGACCTCTTTCTTGACTTCACACAGAAACAGCAACGCGTACGTTGGTTAAATGCCGTCAAAGTAGAACACGGAGGCAGCTTGAAGCGTAAAGTGCGTGTGTGTCTGTGGTCTGGATGTATCATGAAGTTGATGATGACAGCGTTGTTATAGCAAACTGTGAGATATGTAAACTTGGCATTGCCTGCCAGGTATTTTAAGTTGAGGTGCTGTTTGTTTTTATATTAGAATTTTTTTTTTTATATTTACTGCTGCACTAAAGTCCAAAAGTGAAGAATTTGTGTTATTTATTACTTGATTTCAAGCTACCTCACAGAAGTGCTCTTTTTTTTTTAACAGTTGTTGAATGTTAAAATAAGGTGAATTAAATAAAAAAATAAGGAACATTCTGGAACAGTTTCTATGCTCTTCTTTTTATATATTATAGAAGTATCAGATCGGGTATCGGTAGATACTCAAAATGAAATGACTTGAACTCTGAATTGATGCCAAAAAAAGCCTGAACGGGACATCCATAGTTTCTAGTAATTAGTATATATACTAATAGTAATTATATAGATATTTATAATTAAAATAAATAAATACTAAAAAGCATATTTGTATGATTATTAAGCATGAGATTCACCTTTAGTTCTTCACATCTTTCAAATATACATACAACAATCTGCATTGCTTGATTCAAGCCTGGAAGCTGTTTGCTGAAGCATTTGCTCCAGTATTTCAATGCTGCGGTGCAAAGTGTGTTGTGTACCAACATGTCACGTATGCCGTTTATCAGTGGAAATGTCATTACTGATAATTGCTGTGGAATATCTTCTCCTTTGGCCTGCTGTCAGTGGTTTTTGGCTCAAGCAGAAGGGTAGCATTTTCCAATCTTCCCTATCTTGACACACAAACACACTTCACCCCACCCATGAAAGAGAAGCCGTTACACCCCTCCCCCTTCTGCCCCCTTTCATCCCGCATTAATTTGCAGAGTTGATCTGATCGACAGGCCGAAAATTCAATTTAATGACCTGCCCCTGTGCGCGTAATATGATTTTACTGCCTGTTATGGTCAAGCAGAGCTCCAATTTACATAATGATCTAAGGGAGAGATAGGGGCGGGCCGGTTGCTGTGGCAACCTCCAAGTGGCATACAGGAATGGAAGCCAAGAGGAGGGGGTGAACTGATGGAGTGAGCGAGAGGAGAAAGAGCCTCAGCGTATGGCTTGTGTATGAGGGCAGGCAGAATATTTGATGTCCCAATATTTCTTTTTGGTTTGATGCCAATCGATTATTGTTGTCTTATGCGTTTGTTCTGTGAAGGAGTGTGTGTTTGTGTAGCAAAGCCGAGCTGAAAAAGCATTAATAGCTCAATGACTCTGAAGGGGTGTGGAGAGGGCTTAGATCCTTTGTTCACGTCCCCAGAGACAGTTCATCACAGGTCAGAACACATCCACTCTCACCCGCTCTAAAGAGAGAGCGAATCCATCAGAGTGCCAGGGTCAGCACCCTCCCACAGGCATGGAGGTCACGCTGCCAAAAAATGAACGGAATGTGGCTTGCAGTGAAAGAAAGAGAAATTTCTCTCCTCCCTCACCTGCTGGGCCATCTGCTCCAACCTATAATCAATTTGTTCACCGCCCCATACTTCCTCTCCCCCCCTCCCTCGCGCTCTCTTTTGCCGTCTCTCCTTTTCATCCTGAAGCGCTAGCATGGCTCATGATGAAATATAGCTCTTGTGGGCTTCAGGTAGCCGTGAGTAATGCAGGGGAACCAGAGCATGTTGGCTGATTACCCTGTCCGTCTCTCCATATCAATAAAAGTCATTTTGAATATTGCTGTAGGGCTCTGGTTCCTCGCCTCCTGCGCTCCTGGAATGGGAGCATGGGGAAAAATGGTAATTGCTCAGTATTGCCATCGTTAATCTCCCAGCACCAAATCAGCATTAGCATATTTCAGCATCTTAATGAAATAATCTGTCTGGGTAATGAGGGGGTGGGTGGGTTGGTTGAGGCCAGATGACCCCCCTTTCCTTTATCCCTCCTTTGCTCTCTCCATCTCTTGGCCAGATGGGCACCGCAGGCCTTCTGCCCACTTTGGCCTGGCAGAGCTGTGAATTTGGCCAGATCTGTTTCAGTAGCAGTGTGCTGGAGCGCCATTTGGCTTCATGAGCAGCACACACCATATCCGCGCTCGAAGAGCCTCATGTTTATGCTGCACCAAATCATGGCAACATCAGCGAAGGCAGACGTTTCTGAAGTTTTTACTTCATTAATCAGGAGTTCTGGAGGTATCCCATCATGCCTCATTTAGATCTGCGGAGGCTTGATTAGAGTATTCACCAACGTGAAAGTAACGTGAGGGCATCAGAGCTCGCACTGCCGAGAATTAAGTACATTTGAGTGATTAGAAAAGAGCTGACAGAATTTAATAACCGCAGTGTTTGTGTGTCTGTTTTTCTTTTTCAGACTGAGATTGCCAAACGGCTAAATGCAATTCTTGCTCAAATCATGCCTTTTTTGTCACAAGAGGTAAATATCATCCACTTCCCATCCCTCTTTTAGCCTGTGCAAGTTTTCAGTGTATTGATCTGCCTTTCCTCTTTCCTCCAGCACCAACAGCAGGTCGCACAGGCTGTTGAACGTGCTAAGCAAGTGACAATGACTGAGTTGAATGCCATCATCGGGGTACGTGGACTTCCCAATCTGCCTCTCACCGTGTGTATACCCCTCTTTCTTATTCATTTGACCTGGGCCAGGGACAAACCTGCACACATGAAGCTCGGTGTACTAATGCATTCATTCCTGGCTCCTAAATCACAATCGGATCTGTAATGCTCATAATGAAGCTAAACCAAAGTAGTCTACCCCCACATGTGTGGCTTGGGTCAAAGTTGACACTTCAGTCATAATCCTCCACTGTAAAACCTTCAATCCAACACATATCACCTCAGCAGCTTTTAAACGGTTCAAGGGCAAATCCGTGATTGCTAGAGCTGTTTATTCACGTATTCTGGTAGGAGATCAGGATTGTTGATTTGTCTTAGTCCCATCAGTCTCCTGCTGCAGATTTGCCCCTGCCCTTCATGGTCTAATTTTTACTTTGTTTTAAGTTGTTATGTGATGTTTGCATCGTTGTTTGCTTTATGCCATTATTTTTGTCTTGTCAGTACCACACACTCATTTGAGTTCATTCGTGTGTGTGTGTGCGTGTGTGTGGCTGCTCTCTCTGTGTGTCTTGTTGAGAGGCATGTAGACAGACATGTTTGGGCTTGTGTAGTTAAGGTCTTGTTTTGATCACACAAAGACAACCCTGACAGAATTAGACTTCTCCCTGTGATTAGCCATGTTAAATACTTTAAAGAGCTTGTCTTAAGGAGCATTGAGAAGCTTCCTACTCGCTTGGGGAACACAAACATTGCTTGAATCGCTGCCTTCTAGAGGATTTCTGAAACTTTTAAGACGGGTCTGTATGTTGGGTGACATGATGTATAACATTGTGATTTATTATGCAGATATAAGTATGTGCTTTTTAAAAAGTTAATTATGTCAATAACTTAAAACAGAAGATTTGTGTCCTGGGTCATGTTTACACCTGGTGTTAAGATGTGTTTTCAATTGGATTACAAGTAGACGGGAGAGACAAGGTCCTATTCATACCTGGTGTTTTTAATTGACATCTTTTGTCAATATTAACAAATTTACAGATTTTGATCTTTATTTTTTGAGGGGAGGGTTTATGAGTAAGTACATGTATGGAGTTGTTTCCAATCTTTTAATTCTAATATTAAAAAAAGCTTAAGCAAATTTAAACCATTCTGTAAAACTAGACAATGGAAAATAATGGTGAGACCAGCAGTTTTGTTTTTACACTGATTGCTAAAGAGATTGCACCAAACGCTGTGGGCTTTATGTCACAATAGCCATTTCCATCCCAAGATTTTTGGGTATGGGGTATTTGGTTTTTGCGGCCAAACTGGAACATCATTTGTGACTGAAACACTGTTTCCATCCAACGAGTCAAAGGGAATAGAATCATTACTTCCTGATAAACTGGCGATAAATTTCAAAGAGAGAAATGGAAATGGCTGCTTAGGAGAAACCGCTGTGGGCATTTTTTCTTATATAATAAATTACTATAAACACAATGAATGCACGATGGCATTTGGAGATGCGAGACTCTCTTTAGGACAATTTAGGGAAGTATTATTACCAAACCGCTTTGACAGGCTTTGCTTAAGGGAGTTTTGAATGACCAAGAAATTTTCCAATATTGCCGTTGCGGGTGACGCAGTGGCTCAGTGGTTAGCACTGTTGCCTCACAGCAAGAAAGTCGCTGGCTCGAGTCCCAGTTGGGTCAGTTGACATTTCTGTGTGGAGTTTTCATGTTCTCCCCATATTTGCATGGTTTTCCTTCGGGTGCTTCGGTTTCCCCCACAGTCCAAAGACATCCCCTATAGGTGAATTGAACAAACCTAATTGATCGTAGTGTGTGTGTGGAGGTTTACCAGTTCTGGGTTGCAGCTGGAAAGGCATTCACTGTGCAAAACATATGCTGGACAATTTGCCGGTTCATTCTGCTGTGGTGACCCCTAATAAATAAAGGGACTAAGGTTAAGGAAAAAATTAATGAACATTGCCATTTCACCGCACCCTTTTTTGTTATCACATGACGTATTTAAACAAAATCACATAACCTTTTTGATGCACATATTACATTTTTTTTATTCAGTAAATGTTTCATCGTAGTTTATGCACTTTTTTTATCAAATAAAAAGTTTATTCTGCACATTTGTGTGCATTTTCAAAATTTATGTGCATCTTTGTGTTCCATTAGGCATATTTTTATGCAATATTCCAAAATAAAAATAGGTGGATGGAAGCATAGCGACGGGTAAGAGAATGCTTTTTGAGTTACAAATTCAGGTGATGAATTTTTATTAACACCTGCTAGGGCATTTCAACAACACATCCTGTAGTCTTTAACAATTAGGTCAGTAGGACAAGAGTAAGTGGTCTTTTTGTTTCTGGTTGAGTGCGTTCGACAATGTCAAGCCCAATTGTTTTCGTTGAAAACAACAGTACGTGTATGGAAATTTCAACATTGTAGTTTCATTGTGTCTTCATAATTGTATCTGTGGTGTTTTCCCAAATTTTAATGAAAAGATGGATGATCATTTTTGTTCTTGGGACTGATAGACCTTAAGGAATACTATTGTTTGAGTTCAGCTAAAACCAACCCTTTAATAGTACTTGTGTGTCCTGCGGTGAGTGTGGCTACCCGGCTTGGGTTAGCCTGGGCTAGGCTATAGTGGGTAGGAGGTCCAGAGCTAGGTCAGGACAGCCAGAGCCAGATATTGGAATTCAATTAAAGCAAATGAGCCAAGACTCTGACCCCTGTTTTCAAGGTAATTGCTTCCTCGAATCGGCCTGAATGCAACTGTCGACGGGGCTCCATCATTTAACAGCTCGCCATTCAGCAGAGCAGCTTGGCAAGAGGTGGGGGAGGCATGAGGGCAGGGCTTGTTGCTTCTGCTCCCCCACACACACACACACACACACACACACACACACACACACACGCACACACACACATAGCAGTCACATGGCCATCGTGATGGTGGATAAATAGATGTAGTCAGACAGACACTTGCCGCACTGTTGCAGGAATTAACACACACTCTTACACACATCCTCAGTGGCTTGCAAAAAAAAACACAAAAAAAAAACAAGCTTTTATTTGTTGGCTGGTGAGATGGCAGGAGATCAATCTGTGTGCACTGGTGGAGAGAGGGAGGGAGGGGGTCATTAAAGATTCACTGTTAATCAGGAGCCAGCAGCGTTTGGCACAGAGAGAGCGAGAGAGGAGGAAGATTGTGAAAGGAGAGCGAGAGAGAAGCATTGTGAGAGGGTATGATCCGCAGGGAGGGGCCGAGGCAAATAAGTGGGTTAGCAAGAGTAGAGAGACGCCCATGAAAGCTTTAGTCTGCGGTACCACAGACCTGTTAAAGTGGCAGTGCTGTACATGTCTGTGGCTTTGCTAACAAGTCGCTGACATTGAGTTCTTATGTTAATGAGGCTGGAGCTGTGCCAACAAAACTGTGTAAATGACACATTCACTTGCGTTAGTGCTGCATGATTAGTCAAAATAAAATTTGTCGCTTGTAAACCTGTGATGTAAATGTTATAGAGTGAAGCCTGCAACTGTTTAGTGTGAGTTTTGTGGAGAACAATTCATCATGCATGTCATTAAGAAAAAGATCATTGTTTGCCTTTCTAATCTTTAACTGAAATCTGAAAACGCACTTCCTGCTTTTTTCAGTTAAATTGTCAGATTATGTATATCTAAGCAAATGGGCATGGCTAACATATGGAGCAGCATGATTAAATGCTTCTCCAACTGTCAGTTTGGACAACAAACAGAAATTGCGATCAGGAGGGTGTCAGTTAGGTTGTAATAACTCTCCTTAAACAGTTTTCCTGATCTTTCTGAATGAATGCCTACTTCTACATTCATTCAGCTCACAGTGGAAAAAACAAGCCACGCCCACTGTTTTCTCATTTTAATATTACATTTCTCTAAGAACTGCGTCACCATAGGAAAAAAATAACTGTCACAGCTTCCATTTCATGGGGACTTTAAGGGCTGTTTAAGGAATGCACCTTTTACATTGAGAGGCACCTTTTTTTAAACTAACGGCTGCGAGCATTTTTAGCGCTGATCTTGCGCCCTGCACTCCTCGCATTTTAACAGCCTGCTGCGCCTTGCGTTTTTTGCCGTTGCACGATTTATTTATTTATTTATTTATTTATTTATTTATTTATTTATTTATGTTTTGGGGGTCTTAACCCACACTTTAAACGAGTTTTCTAAAGTTTGAGTTTTATTAAAAACTATACTATACTAAAACATGGTTTTGTGACATTGGTGACGGCATGCAAATTTAGTACGCAGGCATGCATGGGTGTTCAACAAATTCAAACATCATCAGGACCGTATATGTTTGTACAAAATGATGGCATCAGCTACTGGCCTGTCTTGCATGAGAGCATTTTTTTTTGTTATTTTTGTAGTTTCATATGGATAGGGACTGTATAGACAATGTTGTTTACTCTGAACACTGTAAAAATACAAAAGTAAAAAAAAAAATACAAAAAAAAAGGTTTTTTTGCGTGTAGATTTTTATTATTATTTTTTACATTTATGAAATTTATTGTATAAACATGCAATAAATAGAATTTACTAGGGATGCTCCAATCGATTGGCCAGAGATGGGTCGATAATTACTTTTAATGACTCGATCGGTACTCGCTAATCTGGCCGATCACATGAACCAATCTCAAGTGTTTGTTTTAGCTGAAGATGTATTTTATATTATTATTCTGTGCTTCTATTTTAGGTGTGACTTAACATTCTGTAAGGGGTCTACAGATGATAAATAGCCATTCTTGGCTAATTCTGGCACATTTTACAGTAATGTTTATTAATGTGCATTGACCCTGTAAACAAATAAACTAAACTAAAGCAGAATATTTGAATGACCTTGCGTGTATTTAGGCCTTTTTACATATAAGAACTGCTGTGTCTATTTGACAATATTGCAAGTTCACTAAAATCTGGCTGAAAATATTAGATAAATTATAACTTAATGCAATTTTTAACATGAATATTTAATATAACTTCTCATAATTTACTTAATACAATAAACAGTAGTTTATAGCTCGGCTGCACAATATTGGAAAGATCTGATATTACGATATTTTATTTTTCTGCTATAAATATTGTGTTTTAATAGCTCTATTTGTTGTTTTTCTGCGGAGTTCAATAGTATTCAGGTACAGAAATTGAATAATCACAATGCAAAAAAGCTTTTCTTTGTCTCATTTCTTGTCCAAATATCAAAAAAAATTTCAATTTTCAATTTCAAAAGTTTAATTTTCACCGTCAGTAGATTAAAAAGAAGTGAAGTGGAAATTAGGAGTTTTTTTGCTTGTTTGAGTGAAGTTATCTACCATCGGGGTACGTAAAATAATAATCTTGATTTCTCTTTCACATGTAGATATTTTGACTAGTAACAAGACAAAAATTGGAAGAAATGTTTTTTGCATAAATCATATAAACTCCATATAAATACAGTGATTAAATACAATTCTGTAGCCATTGGTCAACTATAATTCAGACTGGACATTGCATATCTGCGATTATAGGCTGTCACAATATATAGTGCAGCCCCAATTTATTGGCCAAGGAATTGATACTCTGTATTGGCTGCAAAAATTCTGATGGGAGCATCCCTAGAATTTACCTCAAATAAGTGCATTCAACTATGCATCTGTCATTGTTTTTGTTTGATAGTCATATTGCATACTTCAGCCACACCAAATCTGCAGCATGTTAATGTGCAGTCAAAATGATCAGAGAAATCATATCAATAAGTGACAAAATCATGGTTTTCTCCTCCAGTCTCTTAACACTAGTATACATGCAGAGAAAAATATCAGAGGTAAATACTCAAGACACAAAGAAAGAACTGATTATTAGCAGCTTTATGCCCTGTTTACATCTGGTATTAACCGAGGTCTCAGGTGATTTGATGGCTATTGAAAATTTCATATTTTCATTTGTATGTAAATGAAATCTTGGCTCACCACTTGAGACGGGTGTTAAGGCAGGTGTGGTGATAAAGCAATAAATTGTGTAAATTGTTTTCAGGTAGAAGTTAATATGAATGTTAATGTTCTCGTTTCATGTAAAACATTAGCGGCACAGGTTTGCTCCTGGTTTTACCCTTTGTTTTGATACAGAACACCAGATTCGCTTTGCATACTGTTTCTGTTCATTTGCATTTCAGATTTCACACTAGCAGCATAAATGGCCTCAGCCTGACTCAAAACGTGGCTTGTAACAATGAAAGCGAACGTTTGGCCAGTTATTTTTATCACTATTAAACTATTAGCAGGAGACTAATGGGGTTCAGGGTGTCTATCTAGGAGGGTTAAGGATTTTTAGCACTGTGGTAAGGTTACAGACACACTCATTTAAATACAAAAGCACCCTTCATTGCTTAAATAGTGTTGGTCAGCATATGTGGCGGGGTGGATTTGTGAAGTCGTGATGTGTTATTCATGTGAGTTTCTTTTCTCTCATCAGCAGCAGGCTCATGCTGTCTACCCTGCTCTGATGGTCAGTGTTAAAGAGCCTATGTGTGTTATATTTGGGTTTTTTGAAGTGAAGCATATTCTCCCATGTTCTTAGACCCTAACGCTTCTCAGTGTGTTTGTGTTCTGCATTGTGCTGCTTATTAGTCCATTGAAGTTAAAGCAGTGGCTGTTTACTGCGAGGAAAGTATTGCTTACACACACAGGTTTGTAAATGTATGCGTTTATTAGGGCTGGATGATTCTGGATAAAATGAGAATCACAAATTGTTTTTGTTTAAAAACAAGATCACGATTTTCTCAAGATTCTGCAGACATAAAATAAAGGTTAATATGAGTAGACCATTATTATTGTTTATTCTTAAACATATGGTAAAGCAAGATTAATAATAATATTAGGCCTATGCGTGTAGGTCCACTGTTGGTTAAAATGCTAAATTCTGTACAGACTTGGAATGGTGGACTTTAAATTTGTCCTGTTCATTAATGCACAGTAAAGTCATGACATTATGATGTTTGAGATGTATGCTTGCCATCCATCATTGACAACATTAACAGACCTTTTTTTTTTCTTGTCTAAAACCACGTGAAGAATTGTGCTTATTGAAATATTAAACTTGAAAACTTGAAAATATTAATTGGCTGAATCATAGAGATGCTGAATTAAGATTGTGTGGGGTGGTCGAATCGACATCTTTTTTTTTTTTTTTTTTCAATTAATTGTGCATCGCTAGCATTTATAAAACATTTATATTGAGAACCTACAGGCTGCCTGAAACATCATCAAAACATAATGCATATTTTGTTTGCTTTGAATAAAAGTGCTGCATTTAGCTTTAAAGCATTTACTACCTTTTAGTAAAATTTCCGCATTGCAAGTGTTAAATTATTGCAAGTTCAACCTATTCACAGCACTTGTATGCTTGTAAATTATTGTCTCGTGTTCATGCCTTAAATAGAAAATGAAAAATTTTATTTTCTCATCCTCCACTTTGAGTTTCTTTCTTCTGTTGAACACACAAGATACACTGCAGAATGTTGGGTGGAAAGACCTTGTTGGGTGATATCTATACTATGGATATCAATGGCTGCATTTCCCCCTAAGATTCTTCAGAACATCTTATTTTGTCTTCAATAGAAGAAAGAAACTCTTAAAAGTTTAGAACCACTTGACTGTGAGTAAAAGACCAGTAAATTTTAGTTTATGGGTGAGAAACATTCATTTAAAGTCTCGACTCGTTTAAATTTTCGACTCTTATTCTGAATTAGAATTTTTATCTGACCTTGTAATATTAATATCTTTAAGCACCATAATAGACCAGAATAATATGGTTTACGGTTATTACTTGACTGATATGGACTGAACTGAGCTTTCATCAGTTATTAGTAATTTGGGTGTGTCTGTCTGCTATCGTTGTGGGAAGGTCATGTGCATTGTATGATATGCATCAAGCAATGGTTAATCCAGCACAATAGTCTTGGTAATAAATTATGTAATCATTACATTGAGTCTATTTAAGAAATTGAGGTTAAGATCATTCCAACGTTTGACTTGATTTTATGAAAATAACACAAACATATATTTACTTTATATGTTATTACATCACATTGTCCTCTGTTGTAAACGGCCACTGCTTTTGCATCACATGTTACTGACTACCAAGTTAACACAAACCGAGAATGGCATATTTTATTGGCTGTTGTTAAGGTGCGGCGGCGCAGCCTTGAAAGTAACCATGAACCTCTGTGTAAGCTGTCTTATGCCGAGTTCAGACTGCATGATTTTTCAAAGTAGTCATGTCACAGATGTTTTCACACTGCATGACTATCTGGGCTAGTGTTTTGTCGCTGCTTTGTTTACATTGCAAGATGGATCGGCGACAGGGGATTTCACAATGCATGACTTTTCAATAGGAAGAATCGCCAACAACTTTGTCCAAACTTCGTTTCACAACCAAAAACATGTAGTATATCTTTTGTTATTAACTACATAACGAGAAAGAAGCCGTTAATGGGGTAGAAAATGAACATATTTGCTCACCTGGGTTTGAAGGGAATTAGCAATTTCTCCTCAACTTTCTTTTTAACTTTCTGTATGAAACGTCAAACAGACACCGGTGCTCCTGTCAAACCTCCACTAGTTTTTCCTCCATTTCTTGGGTCCAAATAAACCGAAAATGAGCGCTTTTAACTTCTCCCTCAACCTCCCGCTGGCCTGCAGGTACACACACACACACACTCGCAAACAAGTGAATGCTGCTCTCTCATTGGCTGTAGGCGATCGCCGATGTTATTTTCAATCAAAACTCATTTTAAACAGCATTATTTGAATCGCCGACAGCTCCAGATATTTAGCATGCCAGATATCTCACAGGCATCAGCGACTCATCGGCGATTCTCTCAGATCGCGTCTTTGATAGTTCATACTGTCACTCACGTGCACGTGATTGTCACTCACGTGGACGAGCACCGATTTGTCTGTGATTTCAGGCATTTGTCTGCGATTTCTCAACCTGTCGGCGAGTCAAAATCAGGGCTAAAATCATGCAGTCTGATCTCGGCATTAGGTATATTATGGGCTGTGAGGTGACTGCAGTGATGCTGTTCCTTTGTTTGCCTACATTCACTAAACTTACTTGGCTATCTGAGTGTGTATGTGGATGAGTGTGTGTACACTTAACTCTGTGAACAAACATCAGAAAATCATGCACCCTTGCTTCTTGATTGTGTAAGATGAGTGTGTATAAATCAAGCCTGCTCGAAATTTGTAATTAGTACAGTGTTTGCACATTTCCTGATTTGTCGCAAGAAAGATGCATGCCAAGTAGTGTGTTTTTTTTTTTTTTTCCAATAGCAGTGCATATTTGTAGAGGTCAGTATCGGAGCGAGCTGTTCGTGCCGAGCTCAAGGAGATCATGTCCTTGTGAAGAGTGTCCTGCTTTTCATCCAGTCTCTAATTGAGGTGTTTGGGTGCCAATGTTCCTCTCTGTGCATCCCATGAGAGAGGGGCTTAACCAGTCACCTTTATTTGGTGCTTGCAGTCCACGTGCCCTTTCACTCCGACCCACTTGATGTAAATGTGTGTGTTGACAGCAGCAGCAGCTCCAGGCTCAGCACCTTTCTCATGCTGCCCACGGACCCCCGGTCCAGCTGCCCCCTCACCCCTCGGGGCTGCAGCCCCCAGGCATCCCTCCAGTCACGGGCTCAGGGTCAGGTCTGCTGGCGCTGGGAGCTCTGGGCAGCCAGGCACACCTGCCAGTCAAAGATGAGAAGAACCACCATGACCTGGAGCACAGAGGTAGCACACACATGCATACATTAGCCAGAACACAAAAACAAATCATGCTGTGGTAAGAAAATCTAAAAATGCTGACTTTTTCTGTTTCTTTTATCAACTTCGTCATTCTCACTTGGATAAAGAGCGGGAGTCTAGCACGGTGAGTTCTTTGTTTCTAATTTGTTTGTCTTTTTGTGGAAATGCTACAGTTTTTGCCTTTTGTTTATAATAAAATTCTGTATGGTGCAATGTTTGTGTATTAACATCCATACAAGTTTTATATCTGTGCATTTCAAAGTAATCTTAATTTTTTTTTTTTTTATGAATATATGTTTTTCTGTTGTTTTTTTTTTAATTTTTATAAGTCTGAAGAACAGCAATGCTAACTCTCTGCTTAAAGTACTGCTGCTACAGTGATGGCCAGTGGTGTGTACAGTGGTGGATCAGCATGAGTCATTTGCACTTATAAACCGTATCAGTGATTACACTTTGTACCAGACCAACGATTGCGCTTTCAGTGCTTCAGACATTTTTCTTCTACATTAATCATACAGGCATATTTCAGAAATTGACAGTCACATTCTGCAAGTAAAAACTCCATTTATATTCTACATGGGGAAATTAACCTAAAATGTATTTATTTATTTATTTATCACATCTGATCACATTAACTTTGTTGTTGTTGTTGTGATTATCATTATTATTATTATTATTTTAAGTTTTATTTATTTATTATTACTATTTATTATCATTTATTTTTTATGTATTATTATTATTATTTATTCTTATCATTTTAAAATTATTATTTGTTGTTGTTGTTAAATTATCTGTTTTATTATATATGCAAGTTCTGCAATCTGAATATTGTACCAGCAGCTTTAAATTAGCTTTATAGATGTCATTTTATTTGCTACGGATAATTATAATTCTTTCCCTCAAAAAGCCATTAAGTTTACAGTCTTGTATCTTTGTTTCTTTTTTGCTTCTAATATTAATAACAAATTTATTAAAAGCGCTACAAGGCAAAATAATAACAATAGCACAAACACAAAAAATACAACAATACAATTAATAATGAACCATCAGATAGATACATTTTTGATAATTTAATTATTCCAAGTTAAAAGCACTGCTAAAAAGGAGAGTCTTAAGACATTTCTTAAATCAAATCAAAGTTTATTAGATTCATTATTCAGATTCATTTTAAAAGCTTAATTAAAACAAATATAAACTTTAAGGACCAGTGCTCCGAAAAACGGTAGGGCAGTAATGCACTTTCTGTCTGCTGGTGAAGTGCAATAATAAGTGTTGTCATTTTCGTTCTCTTCAATCTAAGGCTGCACGATATTGAAAAAATCTGACATTGAATATTTTTTTATTTTTTGTTTTTTTTTGTGATATGAATACAATTTTGGCAGATTAGATAAATAGTACTATTTGGAATCATAATAAATCAACCCAAAAATAATAAATAAATGAAGAGCAAAAATGCATCCAAGTTATAAAATTCATTTCTTTTACAGCACATATATTTCTTAGAATTGCAACATTGATATATGTTCGATCCGCCATTACGAGAAGCGCCACGTCATGCATATCACTATTTTGTCCTTCCTCTATTATTGAATAATCAAATGTTATGTAAAATATGAACACTGTACATTCTTTATTGCTAGTCAACAATTATAAACCCAACTCCCCATTGCATAACCTGCGATGTGACTATTGCGACTGCACACATTTCGATATCGATGCTGAAACGATATGTTGTGCAGCCCTTCTTCAATCCCAAACAACACTTTGCTGCTGTTGTATCTACAGATGTGGCTGCCGGTGTGAGAATTCTCTCCAATGTTTAGTGAAACACCCGCACCATACATAAAGTGCTTTCATCTAATGTCAGTATACACTGTTCAGATGACTCCTTACAAAAATGCTATTAAATAATGAATATGTATACTATGAATGCACATTTAAAGCTGGAAAGCTTGTCATATTTTTATAGAGTAGTACATTTTTTTTATCATTATCCCATAAAAAATGTTCCTCAAAGCCATATGATTGGAAATGACATGAGGATCATGAGTAAATCATGGCTGAATTTCTTTTCTGCTGAACTACTCCTTTAAGTCCTGACGTTTGAAGAAGAGGGAAGTCAGTGGCACGTTAACAGCATGAGGAGAGCAGAGCAGGCAGCATTAGGGCATACTAAGCCTTAAAAAAAATAATAAAAAGAGAAGGGAGCCTGCAGTATAATCCTGCTTTTAATCCAGGTAAAAAATGCGCAAAAGCACAGGCCGAGGATTAGCAGCGCTATAATTTCATCACAATTAAAAAAGACTTTGACTCTCCATCTTAAAGGATTTGTCCTCGCTCATTCTTCATGTCTGCAGCTCCTGGCTCAGATAAACCTTACTCATTCAGCCGTATCTCATTGCCGCCTCCTCCATTTCTCCTTGTGCCTCTTGTGCACTCCTTCCTTTGGTTCTGTCCATATCCTTGTCATATTTATTTGCGGTTTTCCTATAACCAAGTTCTCCCAAATGCTGGATTGCCCCATTTCGTCTTTTAAACTCGATATGCAAAAAGATTTGGCTTGGCATTAGAGGTGTATATATGTGTGTGTGAGTGAAAGGGTGCAGTCATGCCTGCAGAAATCAGACTCTGCTGCTGATTAGCGCTTAGTGCAGCAGTGGCCGTCCTGCTCTCTGCCCGCCAGGACTTCCTGTTGTCACGGGTCATCTGATAGCGCTGCTCTGACTTTGCTTATTGAGTCACGTTAAGCCTGTCTTAAAAGGTCAGCCTATTAAACCCGCAGCTGAGACACACACATACACGCTCAGTTGCTCTGTCAGGCTGAGAGAGCAGTCTAGCTCTATTTATTACTTTTGGATTAGCAGAAGAAGGGGGTGGGGAGAGAAATGCGCTGCTTAGTGCTGACAAAAGCAACACTGAGATTGTTGTAGAGTGTTTGTGAGTGGGCTTTAAGCTGCCGGGATTCCTTTGTGTCGCCTCCAGGAGAGCATGGAGTTCCTTCTGCCTGGAGATCACTTCCTTTGGCCTGGCCACATCCTCCTTTTCATCGGTCTCCCCTTTTCTCTCTCTCTGTTTCTCTGCATGAATAGAGTTTTTTCAGTCAGGCTGAGAGTGCGGGCTTGGCACTGAGATCATGCCCTGGCAGTGCCACACTCTCTGGCCCAGTGACTTCGTCCGTCTGCCCAGCCATGCTCACAGAGGGAGCGCCACTCAGCCGCTGCCATTCTCAAGGCGTTCTGGACGATGTGGCTCCAGCTGCTCTTCCTTTCCTGTCCTTTCTGCTTTCACATTCTCTTGCACTATACACAGTTTCTCAGTTTGTGTGTGTGTTTTGAAAACTTGTCAAGTGCAATAAAGTGATTTTTAATTGACTTCATAAAATAAATAAACTAATAACAATTTGCTATTAATAGGTAATTAAAAGAAAGAATGAAAAAGCTTCTGGGGTGCAACGCTGTTCATGCGACTCATGACGCAGGCTCTTATAAACTTTTAAGGTTGGTAAACGACGTAGCAAATAAAATAATTGGTGAGGGACAAACCTCTCACTGATTTCTTTTTTTAGCAGCGACAAAAAGAAAAATCTCCACTATTGTGGAAGACTCTTCCTATTTTTCTAGTAGATGGTATATAACCTCTATAGCAAAAAAAGTACAAGAAAACCATTTATTCCCACTGCCATTGCTTTTTAAATAGGATTTTTAAAATAATTGTGTAAGTGTATTTATGTTTGGATGTTGTGTGTGAGCCTATGTCTAACGATAATTTTCTAACCCCTGTGGGATAGACTATAAAGTTTATTGAATTGCACTGAATTAATTGTCTCTGATAATTGTAAAGTACATCTTACCATAATTCATGAAATGCTGCTATAACAGTCCACTTGAATTTTGTAATTTTGAAAAAAATCATGTTTTTATTTTATTTTTTTATTTTTAAATGCCCTTATATTACTATATATTATATCTATATTTATATTACAATTCTAATATTTATAGCTGTTTCTTGATTTTTAAATTTTGAAAACATTTTATATAATTTAGGTTTTGTTTTGGCTGAATGCTAATTATACATGAAATATTTTTTGATGTCGAGGAAAAGCACTTTATTACAACTTTAATATGTGTAAAGTTTGCTAGCATGTTGTCCATATTGTCTCAGACTGCTGTTGTGTCCCAATTCACATAATTATACTACACTCTAAAAGTATGTTTTTTTTGTAAAGGAAAAGTATGTACTTTTGAGTAACAGACGAGTATGCAAACTTTGGGACTACTTCCTCTAACAGATCATTATGTTGCTTAGTTGCGTCCCCTGTCAATCATCTTGACACATCCACATTTCTTTCATATTTAATTACCTACCTTTTTGGAGAAGCTGCAGCAGGATAACCTGCCATTCGCAAGCTTTTCATGCAGTGAAATCTCCACAGGTCTTTGGGTAATTATGCATTCAGAAGTTAATGTCCAAACATATCTTCATATAAGTTCACGTTGTTGTTGTAGATGAAATCTAACACCAAAAACACCATTTAAACATGTTCCAGTTGGCTAGATATTAATTAACAGTCATTTAAACAACTTTACCGAAGCCTCTCTACTTGATGGCTGGTCTCAAGTGTCCGCCATGTTTGTTTACACTTTTTACCTGAGCTTGTAGTTCTAAACAAATTCACGTCCAACTTGCCGTGTATTCTGGGCAATATTAGGGGTTAGAGTATGGACACTTCTACACTTCGAGTTTTTACCGGAAATAGTAAGAATTCCGGAAAACTTTGCCATACTCTTTTTCAACATAATATAGTTTGGAACATACTAATTCTATTTTTAAATACTATTTAGGACCGATAGTATGCGAATTGGGACACGGCAAGCATTTATTGTGAAAAGACTGCGTTTACTGTTAAACAACTTTACCAAATTCTCTCTACTTGGAGGCTGGTATCGCGCGTCCGCCATGTTTGTATTTTGTTTACACTTTTTACCCAAGCTTGTAGTTCTAAACAAATTCACATCCAATGTGCAATGTATTGTGGGCAATATTAGTAGTTAGAGTATGGACTGTTCTACACTTCGAGTTTTTACCGGAGATAGTAAACCATCTGGGAATGTTTGCCATACTCTTTTTAACATACTATGGTTTGGAACATACTAATTCTATTTTCGAATACTATTTAGGATGGATAGTATGTGAAATGGGGCGCAGCATGTGTTTAATGTGAAACCGTGCTTCACTTGTAGAACATATTTTAGCGTTTTCCTTATGACTACACTTTTATTTTGATTAACTATGCTGCTCTATAACAAAGTCAGTAAAAGGTCTTGGCAGAAGTGTTGATATGCGAACTCTATCTCTTATGGGCTCAGTACAGGCCCCCACGTTGTGGTAAAAGAGGGGCTGTTTGCTGTGTTTTAGTTGAGACGGGCATGTGCGGGAGGCTAGGAATACAAGCCGTCATCTGGCTGGTTAACTCTCAGGGTGAGGGGCCATTTATTCTGGTCTAGTGTTTGCGTTTCACTGTGTTATTCTCCGTCTCCCCCTCTCCGTGCCGCAGGGATCAGTTTTCGCTTGACCCTGCTGTCCAGTTTGGCGTACTGGCGTTGTGTAATGCTGTGTGCAGGTTGCCCAGGGCTGCAGGGTTAGGCCAGAATGTTTGAAGTGTGCTGTGGTCAGGCTGGTTTAGAGGCCTCACTCTTCAGGGATAGTTTGCTCAGCTGTCCCGCCTGCTTTGCTTCATGGGGCCCGGGCTTGCTTGCTTGGCAGGCCCCTCGCTCTCTCCTTTCCTCCATGCCAGGGAGTACGGGGTGATCTAACAGTGCCTAGGGCTTAACCCCCTCGCTTTTCTGTGTTTATCTTGTACGAGAGAGGAATTTACACACATGGCTCACTCAAAGCCACCGGTGGCCCCATGTCGCCTCTGATATTTGTATTTGTGCTGGCGAGAGAGCCCGGGCCATCCTGAGCATAGCTGACTGTCTGCAGCTAATGAGCTGAACCTGAAGTGCCTGCTACTTTATACTGAGGGAGAGGCTCTTGCAATGTATAAATGTATGTTTGTGCTTCATGGTGTTCTGGGGGGACTCTATCAGTTTGTGTTTCTCGAGACAGCTTTGAAGGATGAGTTCTGAATTATTGATTAGAGCCAAGTGGAATTGCATATATCTTTTAATGAAGTGCTTTTTAAAGGAGATATTAAGGGGTTTTGTATTGTCAGCAAGTGCACAGTGATGAGCTTTTATTTGTGATTTGCACTTATCAGTGTGATGTTTTTGTCTCTGCAGAATAATTCCGTATCACCGTCAGACAGCCTGAGGGCCAGTGAGAAACACAGAGGCTCTTCTGAATACAGTCTGGATCCAAAGAAGCGTAGAGTGGAGGAGAAGGACAGCATGAGTCGATATGTAAGGCCACATGATGAAATTAGCTGCAAGTGAATTTTGAAATCGCATTATTGGGATTTTATAATATTTGAATGATATTTGAAGGACCATCTGATGGTGAAACCTAGACTAACACATGCTAAAAATGCTACTTCCATAACAGAAATAAAAAATATTAAAACAGAAAAAGGCTGGTTTACATTTTGATTAGTAGTATTACATAATATCCCTGTTTATTTTGGATCAAGTAAATGCAGTCTTGACCGACCCCAAACGTTTTAACATGAACGTAGATATTGTTTCTATGATACAAATTTTACTTGAACTCTCCTAAATTTCTTGAAGCACTGAAGTGTTTACCAGGGTATCCCCGGGGTCTTAAAAAGTTATAAAAGTTGATAAATCAATATACAGAAATTTAAGGCCCTGAAAAAGTATTAAAAAATCTGAAATGTTACTTTGCAAGGTATTCAATTTTAAATGATTATGCAATGTATAGTTGTATGCTAAAGTTTGCCTGAATGAAATCTGCGAGTATCAGGATGCTGTGTAGTTTATGAATTCAATAAAATACTGCTTTGTTTGCTGCAGTAACCAAGGCAACACTATTATTTCTGCAGTTCTATAGGCGCCAACCTGTGTAATTAGCTAGATTTAAAAGATTTCTATTCAGTATATGAATAATGTTTTAGTTTTGGATTAGTTTCTTACATTAATAGTTAGTAAATATATTGCAAGTTAAAATCTTGCCAGTGTTCCCGATTGAAACCTAAAGTGGTTATAAGGTCTTAAAATGTATGAAAGAGTCTTAAAAGGTATTGGATTTCACTCTCTGATTCCTGTATGTCTTGTGATTTACCTTGTTTATACACTATAGGATAGCGATGGTGACAAAAGTGACGATCTTGTGGTGGATGTGTCCAACGAGGTAACATCTTTGTTTCTTAATTTGGCTTGGAGAGCTACTTGTCTTATGTATGTGACTAACTTTTCTTATTTACACTGTAGGATCCAGCTACTCCAAGAGTCAGCCCGTCACACTCTCCTCCTGAGAACGGACTGGATAAAGCCAGAGCGCTGAAGAAAGACGCCCCAAACAGCCCAGCTTCAGTAGCATCCTCTGGGAGCACCCCGTCCTCTAAAGCGAAGGACCACCCACATGTAAGCATTAAGATTGAGGATGGACATTTGTGGTGTCAAGTCTTCGCAAACCCTCTTCCTCTAAGCAGCTCTATGTCTGCGGCATAGATGTCAGTTTGAAGCATAACATGAATACATCACTGCTGTCAGACAAACAGCGGCTTGGCTGCTAGCCTCGGCTAATATCTCAATGCGCTTAGCTAGCCTCAGAGGGAACAGGAGAAAAGAGAGTGTGATTAAAGATGAGTGAGAGGATGAGGTCTCGGGGAAGGGTTCGGTCTGAAGTTTAGCTTTATCCTTCTCAGCTATAATGAGCTGTCAGTGTTTGACTGGATTAGTGCGAGCGAGCTCTCTGGATTTGAGCATTTGTGGTATGTAGCTTTAGCTCCGTTAATTCCATCTCCATTCCTTCATCTCTGCAGAACGACAAGTCCTCCACCCCAGGTTTGAAGTCCAACACCCCTACCCCACGCAACGACGCTCCCACCCCAGGAACCAGCAACACCCCCGGTCTCAGGCCCCATCCTGGAAAACCACCTGGCATGGAAGCACTGAGTAAGTAGTAAATGCACGTAATATACAGCTATGGAAAGCTTTAAGAGAATTTTAGTTTTTTTTTTCTTTAAACTTCTGATATTTAAATGTCCAGTTTGTTGAGTAAAATAACACACTAGGATTCGCAAATGACCCTGATTCTCAATCCCAACAAATCATCATTCTGACCAATTGTTAATTTTTGAAGGAAAAGAAAGCTAGAAGAAATGTTATACCCTTATAGAATAAGGGTGCTTTCACACCTAGACTTTTGTTTCAGAACCTGGTGCATTTCCCCAGTTAGCACGGTTCGTTTGGCATATTTGAATCCAGCAATCGCGCTCGGATTCGCGCCAAAACAATCGGTCTGAGGATCACCTGAATGAGGTGGTCTCGGCTCGATTGAAACGAACTCTGGAGCGGATCGATTATCGTGAGAAAGCAATATGATCCAAACCAGGCTATATATCACAGTGTCTTATGGATATGTAATAGGCATACACGGCTCTATGAAGAGAGAATTATGAGTAGGGCGGGATGTCATTCATCTGTAAATGTGCTTTTAATGTCAAATTCGAAAGTAAAAGCATACTGAAATATTGGTGATTTCCAAAAAACAAATTTATTTAATTAAACCTTTAGAATTACCATGTTTTATCTATAACCTATAGACTATAAAACTTTTTCTTAAAAAAACGATGAAAATAAAAAGCCATCAGCCTTTTGATTTTTGTTTTAATTTATTGCAACCCCCGGGTGGTTACGTTGTATTAAATTCAGATGCAGCAGATTGATTTTTTTGGCACCAGGTTAAACTTTCTAACGCTCAAATACATTAGAAATAAAAGCCATGACTCAATATGACGGAAGGTCTTAGAGCATAGGTCTCAAAATCAATTCCTGGAGGGCCGCAGCTCTGCACAATTTTGCTCTAACTCTAATCAAACACGGCTGATCCAACTAATTAAGGTGTTCAAGACTACTACAGATTATTAAGCAGGTGTGAGTTGGAGGTGGTTGGAGCTAAGATGTGCAGAGCTGCGGCACAGTTTGAGACCACGTCTTAAAGTGACGTTCTCCAAAATGAAATAGAATTGGACCTATTGCTGTATGTTCCGTTGCATGCAAGGTTTGTATATTGAGAACCACCTAAAAAGATTTTGGGGGTCGCGAGTCACTGGCATTGTAGTTTTGGGGGTGGTGGCCCGAAAAGTTTGCGAACCCCTGATCTATGCTAACTAGACAAACTTGCAAGTTTGTTAATGGCATTTCAACTCGGGCTTTTCTTCTTTTCATATATTCTCAGCAGCACCTGCTCTTCGTACACCTTTGTCAATTGCACCACCATATGGAACTCCCTTTATGATGGGTCACCACCCAGAGATGAACGGCTCCTTGACCAGTCCGGGTGTTTATCCTGGCCTTCACATCTCTCCTCAGATGAGTGCAGCAGCTGCTGCTGCCTATGGACGCACACATATGGTAAGACTCGCATGTCTGTTATTTACATAATATGTTGCAAAAGCTTGTTGTCTCTTTTCACTTTGTTACTGTAATCATTTAGAATGAAAATCCTACTTCATAACTTACTTGGCATGCTCAGAGTATTAGGATAGCTTTCCAGTTCAATATTACCTTTTGCATTTGTTCCGCGTTTGTTCTTCTACTCTGTGTTTGCGCTGATGGCAAAGGAAGTAACACAGTTGTCTGGGGTTTTCTAATAAAGGCTTGAGGGGAGTGCGAACAAGTGCTCTACTAGAATATTAAAAACATATTACAATAGAGCTGATGCAGAAAAAAAATTAGACTGTCAAATCCGTTCCGGTTTGTTTTGCAGCTTATGTATTTTTCACGCTTCACTCTCTTATGCTAAGATGTCTCTTGTTGCAGCCGGGCTTTGATCCTCATCCCCACATGCGCGCACCCGTTCTGCCAGCAAGTCTGACCTCTATACCTGGAGGAAAACCGTAAGTGCTGTGAATCTGCAACCATGCAAAACCATTCAAAAAATAATTTTTAACCTGGAATCTGGAAAATATTTAATTTTAAAAACATTATTTAAATATAATATAAAATTAACACATTTAGGGTTGCTATCACAAAAATAAATAATAATAATAATAATAATAATTATCCTTATTATATATTTTTAAGTTTATTCATATTAAAAAGTATCAATTTAAATGATTAAATATTTTTAAAAATGTAATATTTCAATTAAAATGTTTTCAATTTAATGAAACCTTGGTTAGCATAAGAGATTTTATTATTATTTTTTCCCCCAAAACCAAAAAATCAACTCCACACTTTTGAATGGCCATGTTAAATATTTTCTTGGTTAATCTTCATGTTTGATCTTTGTTCATGTCCTGTAAACAGGGCCTACTCCTTCCATGTTAGCGCGGATGGTCAGATGCAGCCAGTTCCGTTTCCTCCTGACGCTCTGATTGGTCCAGGCATTCCCCGTCACGCTCGCCAAATCAACACACTGAGTCATGGAGAGGTTGTGTGCGCCGTGACCATCAGCAACCCCACACGGCATGTCTACACTGGTGGCAAGGGCTGTGTGAAGATCTGGGACATCAGTCAACCCGGCAGCAAGAGCCCCGTCTCGCAACTCGACTGCCTGGTAAAAAAAAAAAACCCTGATGTTGTCTAATCACTCCACGCAAATTACCAGGCTTATATCTGAATGATCCTTTCTGAAGCACAAATCCACTCTCTTCCTTTTTTTTTTTTTTTTAAACATTTCTATTTTTAATCTTTATCCTTCCTTTAATCCCTCTGCCAAATAAAGAAACAATCTGCAGGCTATGTGTAGTGGTGAAAATACCACGATGGCTCTCCGTTAGTCTGTGTAACTTGCTGTCCCAGGCAGCGTTTACTCCATAGTGCAGAAAGCGGTGTATTTGATGAGCTGTTCAGCCATTATAAAGTGATTTAATTTGTCTGAAAGCCCAGAGTTATTGATCTCCCTCAGGAACAGATCTAGAATTCTCCTGCTAATTTGAAAATGTGCTTCATCCTGGTGCTGCAACTAAAAACCCCCTAAAAGCTTTTCCCTGCCCACTTAGCAATCGGTGCCCTCTTATCGGCCGCCTCTACTCCTCGATTAACCTTCATAAACACAGGTTAGACAAGATTTAGAGAGCCAGAGCAAATAACAGGGAGCTGAACTGCTGCTTTTTCAGCCCTGCCATTTTGATTGGTTTACCTCTTCAGCCTGATTACTGAGGGGTATTTTCTTTTCTTTCTCAATGCAAAATATTTTTATTGCCCTGCACTTTTTTTAATCTAAATAGACTAAACTTAAATGTGTGTTTTTCTGGTTTATTTAAAAATGTGTCACCTAAACATGTTTTATTTCATAACTTTATGATAATTGCATTGACCTTATTCGGCAATGTGGAAGTGCGCTATTTTTTGCGATTGTTTTAGAACTTTGGATTCTGTTGTAGGCATGAAACGATAACCATTTTCAAGGTATACTGCGGTTTGGAAAATAAAGGTTTTAAAACTGGCAGAATTTTCTGCTATAGCATTCCTATGGTATATGTAAGATATAACAGTATCTCCAGCACAAAAAATATGCAAAAATGCTGTATTAAATTGTAAAGAAATTGTGTTTTTGAAACTAATAAAGACGGCAGAAGTCAATGATTCATTAAAATTATTTAGCCTGATATGTTTACTGTTTCAAAATATCATAATTGTTTCTGAAAATAAAATATGTTCAATTTTGTTTTCAAAAGGGAAAAAAGTTGTTTTTTACTCAGACATGCAAAAAGAATATATTTTAGAGCAGTAATCACAACCGTGATCAACACTGTGAAAACGTGATAATTTTTATCCAAGGTTATCATACCGTTAGAATCTTATACCGGCCCATGCCTATTCTGTTGCCTATGGGAGAAATGACTAGGAATAATAAACGACAATAAACGGACAAAGTACTTGCTCTCCAATCCAGTATGTTTATGACTATACATAAAAGCTATAAATAATATAATAAGAAAACATCAGTTTGCAACATAAAGCAGCATAACGAGCAGTTTTTAACCTCTAAAAATCAATAGAAGTGAATGAGACTGGACGTCTTGAGCCAAAAAGATTCCAGTTGCTGTGTCTGCTCATATGTCAGCAATAAGGTCAATAGCTTGTGTAATTTATTCAGAGATTGCCATGGAAAAAAAAACTATATATAAAACACAAATTATTATTGAAAATTATTATTTTTAACCTTTTAAATCCTCTTTTAATAGAGCATTTAAAAAAATCTCCCTCTTTCTCTCTTCAGAACAGGGATAACTATATCCGTTCCTGTAAGCTGCTTCCGGATGGCCGTACTCTGATTGTTGGAGGGGAAGCCAGCACTCTGACCATATGGGATTTGGCCTCTCAGACTCCTCGTATCAAAGCAGAGCTCACCTCTTCTGCCCCGGCTTGTTATGCGCTGGCAATCAGCCCTGACGCCAAGGTCTGCTTCTCCTGCTGCAGTGATGGAAATATTGCCGTCTGGGACCTTCATAACCAAACCCTTGTGAGGTAGGAATCACATAGGTGTTTCCGTGTGCAAAATTGTCTTTGTGATGTAATAAAACGAGTGTTTTGCTGATGCAATAAAAGATTGCATGTTTGTTTATGTTTATAGGCAGTTCCAGGGACACACTGATGGGGCGAGTTGTATAGATATTTCCCATGATGGCACCAAACTGTGGACGGGTGGACTGGATAACACGGTACGGTCCTGGGACCTGAGAGAGGGACGACAGCTTCAGCAGCACGACTTCACATCACAGGTGAGCCTGAGACATTCTTACAAACCTTAAAAATGCACCTGTAATGGAAAATGTAGCACCACTATGTGGAAAACTTTAATAATAAATGGGTGAAATTAGTTTCAAATGACCAAATCCATGATATAAATTATGATTTATTTTCTAAATCTTGAGTGAGTTTCATTTAGTCTTGCTATTCTCACCAATCATAAGTCAGTGTCATTAAATGAAGAAAAAAAGCTTTTAAATTAGTCATGGATGAAAATTGCGCAGTTTGTGAATTTTCACATCTTGTCTGCACTTCATAATGAAAGATGAAGAGACTCATTCACAGCTTCAGTGCTTTATGACAGGTTTTGTGTGAAAGTGCATAACTTGTCAGGAACTGACATGTTAGCCACAATATGACATTTATTTTGAATCAACAACCACCAGTAAAACCCAAATATCATACCACTATACTTCATCACCTGTTTCCTTGATCCTTTCTTTCTGTTATGGTTATAATAAACACTCCACAAGCTTCGTGCCTTTAGACGAGCATGTGACATTTATTTATTTATTGTTTGTTTCTCAGATCTTCTCTCTGGGCTACTGTCCGACGGGCGAGTGGCTGGCTGTGGGAATGGAGAGCAGTAATGTGGAGGTGCTTCATCACACTAAGCCTGACAAGTACCAGCTGCACCTGCACGAGAGCTGTGTCCTCTCCCTCAAATTTGCCTACTGTGGTAAGACGCTGTTACTTTACGTTACATAAAGTGCAACATCTTGCACCTGAGAATAAATGAGGGAAGAAACCTTAGACTTAATGTAAAATATGGCCAAAACATGACATACCAGCTTTAGCTTCGTATTCAGTGGTGTTTTTCCATTTTAGTTTGGCCAGGTTGCACTTTGTACCCCCCCCCCCCCCCTCGCTTGCTCTCTTAATGGCTCACTCTACTTCCAAATAAGTCGAGCTGTGGTGAATCAAGTCATTCAGATCAACCTTGACTCTGTACCCATTAGTGCATGTGTGTTTGTTCCATTTCCTAAAGGTAAATGGTTTGTGAGCACTGGGAAGGACAATCTTTTAAATGCCTGGAGGACTCCCTATGGTGCCAGCATTTTCCAGGTATGTCAGTCAATACTGTATTCCCTCTCCAAAAGTCCATGTTACATTGGGAATGTTTGTTTGATTTGTAGTGTGAAATTTTCTGTTCAGGCTTTTATTGACGCTTTTATCCCAGACTCTTACGTTTTTTTCCCTCTGTGAAGATGCAGCTTTACAGAAAACACAAATATTTGTTGACAAACACTTTCAAGTTGCCATTGGAAATTGACTTTTTTTAATGAATGGTCTTGTCAAATAATTTGCTTAATAAAAAAGCAGACAGTCAGTGGGTAAATCGAGCAAGGAGAAGTTTCAATATTTGTAAACTACCAACTGAAAACTGACAATAGCTTTTGTTATAACATGAAATGTATTTTATATAAAGTAAAGGCTTTGCCTATTTATTTATTTATTTATGGATGGATGGATGGATGGATGGATGGATGGATGTATAGATGTATAGATGTATAGATAGATGTATAGATAGATAGATGTATAGATAGATAGATGTATAGATAGATAGATGTATAGATAGATAGATGGATAGAGAGATGGACAGATAGATATAGATATAAATATGGATGGATATCCATCCATAAAGAAAACAAGCAAAAACTAAATGAAAACAATATAAAAATGTAGTGTAGAACATAAATATAACACATTAATTGTCTACATTTTGACGAAAGTTGATAGAGTCTGCCTGGTTAATTGAAACGTTTCATTCTTTATTGGAATAAAACATTATTTCTAACGTTCATAAAATTATTTATTCATTGCATCAAACAGGTTCAATCCTTTGAATTAAATCTTTTAAAAGGTTTACAACAATTCTTGTTTCTTTCTGCACATTTCACACATTCCAGCTGTCTTTTAATCTGACTAATGCAGTTAGCACAGTTTATTACAAAGAGAAATCTACCTGACACACCGCCACACCACTCGCATACATTTCCAACTGTCTATTTATAACACACCCATATTTGCCTCTGAGAGTGACTTAATTGCTGCAGTTTAGAAGGGAATGGCGTTGACGTGCACTTCATGTCACAAGCTATGTTTCCATCCACCTATTTTTATGCGCATTTTGGATGCTATTTTGAAAATGTGCTTAAACTGTATAACTGTGCATAACTAAGAAGGATAAACTTTTTATTCGGTAAGAACAGTTGAGCATGAACAATGGAAACACTTTTACCGTCAAATTCTAGTATGCGCATAAAAAAAAAAGTCATGTGATTTTGTTAGAAGAGATCATGTGATAATAAAATGTGTGTGAATGGACAAACCAGCAGATTGGGGACATTAAAACATTTAAAATGTTGTTTTGGCCATTCTAAAACGCCTTTAACCGTTTCAGTATTAGTATTATTATATTATTAATGACCTCCAGAGCTGTCAAGAGCATCTGTGCTTCACATCTCACGCCTTCAAATGCCACCACGCATTTATTTCATGTCAACATCACCTTCTGAGGTGCAAGTCATTTATTAAACGAAGAAAAGATTCACACAGCTTCTTCTACCACAGCAAATTCCGTTTTTACTGTTGATATTTGACGCCAGGTAATCAGGAAGTGATGATTTTGTTCTCTTTTACTACTTGGATGGAAATGCTGCTTTATTCGCACGTCTTTTATTTGTGCATAAAATTAATTAGCATTTTTGGATGGAAACATACAGTATATCATGTCAGCTAATCATTTTCCTGCTTGCTTCCATCCACAGTCCAAGGAGTCGTCCTCTGTCCTGAGCTGTGACATCTCGGCTGATGATAAGTACATTGTGACGGGATCTGGAGACAAGAAGGCCACTGTGTATGAAGTCATCTACTAAACTCGCTGCTTCACCAGAACTAAAGACCTATGGATGGGCCTGATTTGTTTTGATGGATTCAAGGGATCACTCATCCACCTTTACAGTAGGAACCCAGGTTAGGAATCGGTTGGTCCACTGGGATCGCTTTCCCAGATGCTTTTTATTTTGATCACACCTGGATTCTTACAGCAGTGGAATGATCCTTAACAAATCCACATGGAAATGTGTTAAACTGTCCCAACGACTCCCTGATGGCACTAATGTAGTAAATATTGTCTTGCCTTTGCTTTCGGTCTGCTCATGGGATTGTGTGTGCCTATTCCTTCCATAGTATTTCCCCCCCCACAACCGCCTTCCTTTGAAACAACAGTGAATGATCTGTGATGTAATATGAAGCAGTGCTTCAGTTTTAGCCTCCTGCTCCCTGGACAATTTGTTAAAAAGTGTATATATGGAGTAATAAAGACGTTTTATAAATATATATAATTATATATATTTCCATGTCCTGATATACTTGTGATGGGTTTCTTTGTCCTCATGTCCTTAATGCTTGATGAATGTAGATTAGGACACTTTTTCTTTTGAATTTGTAAGCACACTCTCTGGGCTGGCCATTTCCTAAAAGGCTCAAGCGGAGGGGGAAAAACCTTCCTGTTCCTTCCTGAATCATTTTTGTAATTTTTATTTTGCTTTTGGAGCCCATGTGCTGTTCATGGAAAACCGGATCAAACTGGAATCCTGCAGAAGTCTAAATACGAAGTAGCCCATGAATGAAGAGTCGTGTGTAAATCGAAAGCGGTATTAAACTGGGAGAGTGACTAACTGTACTACTTGTCTGTGCCCTTTGCATTGTGTGGCATCTCGTCGGAAAGAGGAATTCAGATAATGAAGTGTGATCGTAACATGCTGACTCGGCGTGGATCACACACTGCGATGAGTAACCTGCCAACTGATCCCATAAGCGGCTCCACTATAGTTGGCTGCTGTTGAAATGGGAGATGACTCACCCCAGTGATTGACAGCTTACTTCTGCTGTAGAGATCGCCGCCCCTAAAGAGCCTGTTTTCAGCCTCAGATTGACGTGAACCAGCTTCTCTGAGTGATCCGAGTCATCGGGATTCGCTTCTGTACAAGTTGAGCCAGTTTTCTAATGAATCTATTCATTGCCTGCACTTGACTTTGGTGGAAGCTTGGTGTGAAAGCGTGCGCACACGAGGGAGGGAGGAGATCGTCACTTTTAAACCTGATCCCGGCTTACCCCTTTTAGTGTAACTGTTGAAACTGGTGTCTGCAGAACCGGTCATGGCGAACTCGGTCTTTAATATGACACACACACGAAAAAAAACATGACCCGCCTGCCTTTCACAACCTCTCAACTTCACACCAAAGTATGTAGCAAAACTGTGTCAGCACTGATCATGTACAGTTGTTAATAATTCAATAAACTTTTTTGTAAAATGTGTCATGAATACTAGTTTAATAATTTTGTTTTTTGAGTGTGTGGTACTGGTTTTGACTACACTCTGGGGACCAAGTGTCCATTTTTGACTTTGTATGGGTTGTTTTTTACGCCCCAACCCCTAACCCATGTGGAAAACCACTCATAAATCATACTTATTGAATCATACATCCTTTAAAATGCAGAATGTTGGTGATTAGGGGACAGAAAATGCTGTTTGTACAGTACAAAAATCGTTACATTACTGAGAAGCTCCCCTTAAACATGAAAACCCAATGTGTGTGCGCGTATGTGTCACAAGTCTTAAGTATGGAGATGAATTACTGAGGCCAGGAGCGCTGGATATGTCATCTCGATGTTCCCACATGGTGTCAAGCTGCTGAAAGGCTGATGGAAGAGTTGAGACATGTAGTAGTGTGTATAAAAGAGACATAGTTTGTGCTGCCTCAGCTATAAGTTGTAACCGCAGACCCAGCTGACTCAAGTATGCCCTGCGGTCCCCCAACCACAGCTGGTGACACACAACACACACCCTTTTTGATTTCCTCACCTCAAGTGGATTATCGGCCAGGAAGTGTGTTTGTCAGTTGATTTATTCTGGTGGTTTGAGCTGGTTTCATTAAGCATGTGATTTCAGCATCTGTCTGTCTCTCACCTGTTAATGCGCTCTGACATTTTGGAAATAGTCAAATGTCTCCAGCCTGGGCAGGTTGAACTTTCTCATGCTGCTTCTGCCCATTAAAGGGATGGTGCACCTAAAACTTTTCAGTTAATTTGTGTTTCCTCTGGCAATCTAAGACATGACTGACTTTTTCTTCTTCAGTATTACAGTAAAAAAGTAAACAATGTTCAGTCTGAGTGATCGTTTCGCTTCAGAAGACCTCAGTACATCATCAGGAGCCGCTGGTAGAAATAGGATTGTGTTTTTATCTCTAGTTGATGGCAGGCATCTTCTGACCTTCATTATAGGGATACCAGAGAACAACAGTTCCAGCTATAAATCTTTTTTTAAAGGGTCACGAAACCCCAAAACATTTAAGATGTGGACAGTCATATACAGTGCATCTGGTAAGTATTCATAGCACTTCACTTTTTCCACATTTTTTGTTATAGCCAAAATGGATTAAATTCATTTATTTCCTCAAAATTCTACACACAATACCCCATTATGACAATGTGAAAAAAGATTTTTTGAAATTTATTAAAAATAAAAAAACCTGAAAAATCACATGTTCAGAAGTATTCACAGCCTCAATACGTTGCACCTTTGGCAGCAATTACAGCCTCAAGTCTTTTTGAATATGATGCCACCAGCTTGGCACACCTGTCTTTGGGAACCTCTCAAGCTCTATCAGGTTGAACAGCCATTTTCAGATCTCTCCAGAGATGTTCAATTGGATTTAGATCTGGGCTCTGGCTGGGCCACTCAAGGATATTCACTGAGTTGTTGTGAAGCCTGTCCATTGATATTTTGGCTTTTGTGCTTTGGGTCATTGTCATGCTGGAAGATGACCTGTTACAATGTTCAGACGGCAGAGAGACGCCACATTGTGTTGCCAATCATAATTAAAACAAGGGAAAGAAGGAGAATTGTTTGGAGGCATGGGTCGTCAGTGTTGTGTTTTTAAATGTGCTGCAACGAAGGTTTTCTTTTCAATTCCCCACCATGAGAGCTATGAGGACTCACGTGTGGACACATGGTCTGCTAACACGTGACAAAAATATGTTTGTAAGGAATGTTCTACTGAAGAAAAATATCACCTACATCTTGGATGGCTTGGGGGTGAGTTAATTAACAAGGATTTTTTTGGTTGAACTACCTCTGTAATGTTTGCGAACAATATCTCTTTAGTAAAAGTGTCATGTAAGTACTTTGCTTTTCAAAAAGAGTCATCCATAAAGAGTTAAGAGTCTATTGAAGCCATTTGTTGTTGGCTTTGATGGGTGCTTTAACGCTTGGAAAATCTTTCAGGGTTAGCTGATTCCTTTGTGCTTGGCATTGAACCGTCCTTGTAGAATGGAGTTTTTAGTTTGATTAAAATGTGGGGGGTGGGGGAGAGGGTTGGGGTTGAATAAATCGTGGATTTGAATGTGTTTAATGCACATCCAGTACTATCACAGAAAATGTTTCAGGATTAATACACTACCTGACAAAAGTCTTGTTGTCTATCCAAGTTTTAGGAACAACAAATAATAACTTGACTTCTAGTTGATCATTTGGTATCAGAAGTGGCTTATATGAAAGGCAAAGGCCTCTAGATTACACTTACTTTACTGAAGTAAAAATATGATCATGCCTTGAGTTTTAGTTATTTAATTAGGACAGTAAGGTCTGACTTTGTTTAGACAAACGTCTCGTCACTTAACAAAAGTAATCTACAGTATAGAATATAAAGTCATGGTGCATTGGTAAAAGAATTATTATTGTGTATGACTCCCATGAGCCTGGAGGACTGAATCCATACATCTCTGCAATGACTCAAATAACTTATTAATAATTAATAACGTCACGTGGAACGACAAAGAAAGTGTTCTTGCAGAACTCCCAGAGTTCATCAAGATTCTCTAGATTCATCTTCAATGCCTCCTCCATCTTATCCCAGACATGCTCAATATTGTTCATGTCTGGTGACTGGGCTGGCCAATCCTGAAGCACCTTGACCTTCTTTGCTTTCAGGAACTTTGATGTGGAGGCTGAATTACGAGAAGGAGCGCTATCCTGCTGAAGAATTTGCCCTCTCCTGGGATCAACAACAATACTTTTGTCAGGTACATGAAACAAGCCCAGAAGGAATGGATGAAATTGAGAAACTTGTTTACATAATTGTTAACTGCCAAGTGGAAAAATAACTTTAGAGGCTGATTTATTTTTGTCACTATTTAAAGGGATAGTTCATTACTAATACTGAAAATGCTGAAATTTAATACTTAAATGCTGAAAACCTGTAACCATTTACTTCTATAGTATTAGTTTTTTCTACTATGCAGGTCAATGGTTACCTATTTTCCTCTTTTGTGTTGAACGGAAGAAAAAACCCAGAAAGGTTTTAAACCACTTGAGGGAGAGCAAATGGTGAGTAATTTTTCATTTTGGATGAACTATCACTTTAACTTGAAAGACTGATTTAGTTCTGTGGGGAAATGTCTGGTGTTTGTGTGCTCATGATTTCATGCGATGGTTAGTGTATGCGCCTCAACACATCTTGTGGTTGCAGTCATTCTGGCTATCCTGCTATTTTTCTTCTATTGTTGTTGTCTTTATGCATTTTCACATCCAGAACAAAAATAATAACTATGGTACCATTAGAATGGTTTATTTTAAGCACACACTGAATGTATGTCAAATTCTGTGCATTGTGATTGGTAATCATTGTTTTTATTGTTCATTTTAGTCAGTAGTGATTAGCCCCTTCATAACGTCATGCTGTAGCTGTGGTGTAGAGTGCTGTTTCTTCACAATAACCCTTTAATGTACAAAAAGTAAAAGGTTTTTAACTACAAATGTACAGGACACTTTAGTTGATTTACAGGTGTAAAAGAAATGCTGAGGCCTGTTACTCACCCAATATTCACCAATAGAAGTTTAATCCTCTATAAGGTTTAATTTCATAAATCAACTTTAATAAAAAATAAAACTGAAAAACCCTAAGTATCTTGCTAGTTAACAGTTTACAAGGGTAAAAACAGAAAGCATGAGATTATAGCAATGTGGTTGTTTGCATGAGGTCTGCAAGTTGACTGCAGAGATAAGACCTACTGACTGCTTTAATGCCACAGACCAGAAGCGGTGGATTGTGGCATAATAAAAGCTCTGCTGCTTCTGGGCCTTGTGGCACTCGTCTCATTAGCAATTGCTTAAGGACTCTCGTTTAATGGCTTTAATGTTTTAATGGCTTTAAGTCTTACGCCCTGTTCACATATTGCATCTAAAAGCACGTGGAAAGCACTTCCTCTAACAAATATAATGTGCTCCGTGGCTTGCACTTCCTTGGTGTCTGCCGTTGATAAGCGACCTGAACTGTGCTGTCCGACTAAGAATAACTGAGAGCTTTACTTTCCACTCCTTTGGTTATATTTATAATATTTTTCTGAGATAATATTGATTTTTTTCTATGTGTGTACAATTTTTTAGCAGTTCTAAACATTAACATAAAAACTGAATCATTCTTACCATCTCTTACCTCAGATTTCAGCTGCCATTCTTCGGAGATTTATTTCTGATCACGGTTTGCAGACTAAATGCAGATTTAGTCACTGGCGTCTGCCATTTCATTTTGATTATTTGCCCAGCCCTATCCTGATATACTGCTGATAACATTGATGAATGAACTGGAGGTAATTTAGTAAATATCCTGGAACAGTTCTCTCCTGCTGGTAAACACTTTTCAACTACCTGTCTGTTGTGATGTCATATGTGAGTGTGGCTCTCCAGCTCTTCTTCCTTTTGTTCAGTTTTTAAGATCAGTTGACTGCAAGTAAAATATAAATTCTTCATAGTAGAAATTGAAGTGCAATTCTAATTGAATTGACATATCATGTTTAATGTTAAAAAGCTGCTACCTTTAAAGGGAACCTATTATGCCTTTTCTTACAAGATGTAAATTAAGTCTGATGTGCCTAGAGTGTGCATGTGAAACTTCAGCTTAGATGCCACACAAATAATGTTTTCTTACTCTTTCAAACTGTCCCTTTTAGGGTTTGATCCCAATTGTGCTATTTTGGTCACTGTTGCTTTAAATTCAATTGGGATTGTGGTAATTTCAATGTGTCAGCATAAGAGTTCATGTGTCAGCATAGTGGCAGATTCAAAAACAAGACTAATGTCCTATGCTAATGAGGGAGAGATCATCACTAATGGGTGGGGCTTTGTCCCTCTGATGACATGTATAAAGGGAGCATGTCCATTATGTTTTTATGAATTGTGTTAAAAATTACTATTAGAAGCTGGTTCTATTTACTCACTGTTTTCACACAACAAGTGTGGCAGCATAAAGACACTTTCATATGTAGATTGAAGTCACATGCATTGCTCAGGTGTGATTTTATTTTATTTTATTTATTTTTGATTTTTTTCACAGACTTCAACAGTTTAAAAATCTTGATGTCTCTGTGGGTCTCATTATCAAATCTAATCTTTCATTTGTTTTTTATATTGGATTCGAGTCAGGTGTTTGGCTAGGCCATTCTACAGCTTGATTTTCTTTTTCTGACAGCATTTGAGAGTTTCCTTGGCTGTGTTTTGGATCATTGTCTTGCTAAAATATCCACTCTGGTTTCATCTTCATCATCATACCTGTCAACTCTCTTGTTTTTCTCGGGATTCTCCCGTTTTTTACAATTGTAACCTGCTATCACCCCATAAAGGTATTTTCCTGTATTCCTCACGTATTTTTTATCTTTTTGTGAAGGGTGGCAATAAACATTACAGAGCTGCTCCACCCCATGCGCAACCCATACCTCTGAACCACCAGGGCATGCCCCTTGCTCTTAAATGTGAACCTATTCTGTGCTTTCATTTTATACAGGCATGAAAACACTTTGAAATAAATATAAAAATGGCAGGATTCCCTTCCTTTGCATTACAGGCGCCATTGCTCCTCTCATGCAATCCTCAAAACAGTCAGTTAATATAGCAGTGCGTACTGTCAGATGTGCTCCATAGTAATAAATAGACACTGTTTCCCAAACAGATTCTGTACACGCGATTTAAATCAGAGCGAAAGTGGACACTCTGGGTTTTGGCTGCATGTTTGAACAGACATATACAGATGAAGTCATAATTAATTAACCCTCCTGAATTATTAGAGTCCCTGTTTATTTTTTTCCCCGATCTCTGTTTAACAGAGAGAAGATTTTATTCATCACATTTCTAAACATAATAGTTTTAATAACTCATCTCTAATAACTGATTTATTTTATCTTTGCCATGATGACAGTAAATAATATTTGACTAGATGTTTTTCAAGACACTTCTATACAGCTTAAAGTGACATTTAGGGTTACTAAAGCTTAACTGGGTTAATTAGATTAACTAGGCAGGTTAGTGTAATTAGGCAAGTTATTGTATAATGATGGTTTGTTCTGTAGACTATCGGAAAAAAATTAGCTTAAAGGGGCTAATAATTTTGACCTTAAAATGGATTTAAATTTTTTAAAAACTGTTTTTATTCTAGCCGAAATAAAACAAAGAAGACTTTCTCCAGAAGAAACAATATTATCAGACATACTGTGAAAATTTCCTTGCTCTGTTAAACATCATTTGGGAAATATAAAAAAAATTAAATAAATTCAAAGGGGGGCTAATAATTCTGACTTCAACTGTACAACTAATAATAATAATAACAATATCTAAATATCTTCCTTCATGTGTTCAATGCTTTTTTCCTGTGTCATTTCATTTTATTACACATAACTTTATATGTAAACTAATTAAATTTGTTTTGTTTTCATATTTGGTTTTCTTTTTATCAACATCTGGTCAAAATTTCAACTTAACAGCATCTTTAGAAATATGTTTTCTGAGAAAAATGGTGATGTGTTTATATACTTATTTCCCCCACTGTATATTTACTTACTTATTTAGCTAAGCACCACTCTCGGTTATGTGGTATGTGGTAACATAAGATTTTTTTGTTTATGGTATTGCTGGTCAGCTATTTCTAGCTAGTGCTATTTCACCCTTAAATGAAGAGCATAAAAGAACTACGCAGTGAGTACATCAGGTCATTTTTCCTTTGCTTACACCCCCTGGTCTCTCACAAGCAGCATTTGAACTCTTATTTCACATCGGCATGAGAGCAGTCTGTACTTCTAATGTGAGCGCTCCTGTTTCACTACACCAGACTGGATGATGAACTTGCTATTGGCAGTGGACGGGCAGCAGATTTCATGATTTAGCTTTGGACTGATGTAGAAGCCTGTTAAATGAGCCGCTGGCTTTGTGCATTATGGCAGTAGATAGATCAAATGGGGAGTTATTGATTTGCACTAATCTCTCTCAGATTTGTATTGTCTCCCTCAGACGATGACCTGCTCCATTTCCCCTGCCCGGTCGAGTCAGGCGTCTGCATTATATCTGCTCCGTCCAAAAAGCTCTTTAGGATGTTCAAACCCCGAGCTAATTCAGTTCCAGCGCCGACTGACGCAGCGCCTTTTAGCACTTTCTATTCTTCTCTCTTCTGGTTGCTTGTTCCGCTTCCTCCTTCGCTCTTTCTCTAAACCATATACCTTTTGTAGCTGGCAGCCCTCAGTTTGATGTTCTCCTCAGAAAAGAGCGCTTCAGAGGATGAAGGTACACTCCAAATCCCAACATACTGATTTTCCTGCAGGCTCTCGTTCACTCTCGTCTCTTTCATTTGGTTCGCTCTGATGTGAAAAAGCTGTACATAGAGTACAAGGTGTGTTTTTATTTTCTCTCTCTCTCTTTTTGTTTCTTCCTAGTTTCGCTCCTAATAAGGGAGCAGCTGAATAGGTGGAGATTAAAGGGCTATCCTGTTGAGTGGCAGCGCTGAAGAGAGAGAGAGAGAGAGAGAGAGAGAGAAGAGGCTCTGTCGAGAGAGGCAGATAGAGAAGGGCTTCTCTATGAGAGCGACCAGCGATTTGATACAATCCTCCACTCTTTTCTCTCCTCTGAAGAGCTTTCATCAGGCCTGCACACAAGTGCCCTCTCCACTCAGGCCTCAAATTAGTCCAGGCTTACTGAGGCAGATGAAACAGTAACCTCACTCATCCTGCGCTAGTCTCTCTCCTCCTGCGTGACAAGCGTGCTCAGGAATCTGTCCTGCGGCTCTTGAGGAGACTCCTACTGAACTGGAGGAGAAGACGCTGGGAGGGGATTAGTTTCGTCTTTCTGATTAGACACTGAGAGGGCAGTTTTGCACAAGGCATTCGTGTATATGTGGGTTTTCTGCTAGTTTTTGAGGCCGATGTGTGATTAATGCTGATAGATTTAGACATCTCTTGAGATATAATTGTACAACCTGAGAAATTGCTCTTGAAAAAAGTCTTCTATAGTCACCAAGGTTGCATTTATTAGAAAAATAATATTTGAAAAATACAGTAAATATCCTGCAGAATTTTATGATCTGTTGAAATTCTTGATTTTGATTGGCTGGAAGGTGTGCAATAAAACATTATTGTGGTGTGCAATGATGATTATTGCACAGGTACTTCCAGTCGGTTTTCATCATAGTTCAAAATAAGTGAGTTTCCCCTCAAATGATCACTGAATTATCCATGGCTTGCTATGTGTTAAATGGTTTATTGATCTCTTTTTTTTCAATATTATATAAGAATATATTATTTAAGTCTTGTTGCCTATCCAAGTTTTAGGAACAACAAATAATAACTTGACTTCTAATTGATCATTAGGTATCAGAAGTGGCTTATATGAAAGGCAATTATGCTTATTTTACCAATGTAAAATATGATCATGCCTTGATTTTCAATTATTTCATTAGGACAGTAAGGTCTGACTTTGCTTAGACAAAAGTCTTGTCACTTAACAGAAATAATGTACAGTAAAGAATATAAGGTAATGGTGCAGTAAAAAACAATTAATATTGTGTATGACTCCAATGCGCTTGGACGACTGCATCCATACATCTCTGCAATGACTCAAATAACTTAATTATAGAGTCATCTGGAATGGCAAAGAAAGCATTCTTGCAGGACTCCCAGAGTTCATCAAGATTCTTTGGATTCATCTTCAGTGCCTCCTTTTTCATCTTACCCCAGACCAGCTCAATAATGTTCAGGTCTGGTGACTGGGCTGGCCAATCCTGGAGCACTTTGACCTTCTTTGCTTTAGAGGCTGAAGTATGAGGAGCGCTATCCTGCTGAAGAATTTGCCATCTTCTGTGGTTTGTAATGTAATGCGCAGCACAAATGTCTTGATACCTCAGGCTGTTGATGTTACCATCCACTCTGCAGATCTCTCGCATGCCCCCATACTGAATGTAACCCCAAACCATGATTTTTCCTTCACCAAACTTGCCTAATTTTGTGAGAATCTTGGGTCCATGTGGGTTCCAATAGGTCTTCTGCAGTATTTGTGATGATTGGGATGCAGTTCAACAGATGATTCATCTGAAAAAACCTTCTGACACTTTTACCAAATGATCAAGACATAAAAGACATAACAATGCAATGCCAATAATATGCCAAACTGTGTAATGTGAACAGTTGAAGGTGGACATTTCAGCAGTAAAATGTTCCACTTTCCACCTCAATGTGTTCCAGTCAATCATGCGGAACAGTTTGCTTTTTAACACGTGAGTTGTGACAGTTCAAGTTATTTTGCCAATTATGGCTAAAACAAAAAGAATAGGAGATGCTAACTGTCATTTGAATTTTTTAGTCTATTAGTAGGATTAGTAGGATTTCCACTCATTTGTGCTGTAAACATAATTGAAAGTTTATTTATTTGTTTCACATAATGCGCTAATTTCACTGATTTCAAATGACTTTCTCACTCAAGTCGGGTTTTTTGATCTGTCTAACCTGCAGTATAGCAGCATTGTAGGCATTACTTCCAAGTAGGAAGTAAGAAAATTCCTAATTCTTAGTCAACAAATTTATCAGACCACAATATTATTTATAATATTAGTGTATTGATGCACTGTAAAACCCAACAGTCAACTTTACCAAATAAAATGAGTGTACTTAACTCAAAATTTACTGAAACCTTATTCTACTCATGTGAAAAGAGTCTTGAACTCAGTGTTAAAGGTAATAAGTTAATTAAATACCTAATTTCTTCAACTTAAATGGGATAAGTTCACAGTGCTCATATAAATTAGTTTAACTCAAATGGTTTGTAGCAATCGGTTTCCTCAAATGGTTTGAGTTGCCTTAACTCATTGGGTTTTACAGTGTGCTGTCTATTTCACTGAAGATCGTATGTAACAATCCTATCGAATCCTACTACATATGTCAATGCTTTCTGACAGACCAGACGGAAAAGTTAACAGCAGCAGGATGTGATTATGAAGAGGTATGTCCATAATGGTCATTACCTTTAAACCCATTGGAATGGAAAATGCATAACTTTAGCCATCAGAGAGGATTAAGGGAACACTTCCTGCCACGGTCATTAAAAGTGCAATAGCTCGATCTCTCGGCTAAGGTCATTTAGCAGGAGCGCCAACAAACCGTTCGTTTCTTCAACGGCCTGCCCTGAACAGTTTTGTGGCCCATCTCTTTGACAAAAATCAGATCTAATAACTGCATGAGCCGAGTGCACGCTGTTCCGCACAGATGGGCCGATAAAGCCAAGAAGGTTTCACCTTAATCCTCATTCGGACAATATTTCTGAAGCTCTTTTGAACTGCTCTATGACATTAATCTTCTTCCCTTTGGTTTTTAACACCGCAGAGCTTACGCTATCATCACGTATTTCGCCGGTGATTTGTCAACACTCGATGTGCAGTTCATACCTTCGTTTTTACAATGATAAATGTCCGTCATGTACCAACAGTTTGAGCTGTTGGGAAATGATGATTTATCAACTCTGCTTTAATTGTTAATATCCTGTTTTGGCAGAGCAGGCACCTTCAAAATGATTCACGGCAGATATGAAAGATCTGTGCCATGCTGAGAAGGTGACTGTTTGAGGAAATATTTTATTTGCACATAAATTACATTACATATGCAGTGATACATCACACAAAGAGTGAGACATGAGTATTGGATGATGATGATGATTCATATTCTGTGTGTTGAGTGGGGAGTGTGACAGCTACAGATCATCTCAGCACAGTCGGCTTCTTCCTCTGAAATGCCACCTGAAGTGACTTTAATGCTGGTTTTCATCATAGAAGAGTATGAGCTTCCTCTGACATGTTGTGTATGTAAGTGTGTGTGTGAGAGAGAGAGCTCTAATGAAGAGGGCTTCACACTGGCATGATTACAGCTGCTACTGGTTAATTCTGAGGTGAAAAGGGCCGTTAATGGGCTCAGTAAAGCAAATAATTGGGACAAATAAGTAATTAAGAGATTGGAAAGGGTGAGATTAAATCTAAAGGACCTTTAATTTAACATGATTATGAAGTTCTCCTTCAGCTCCTCAATCAGACGGAGCTGAAATGAGCTCTTACTGCTAATGATTTCCTGTGGTTACTGGTGCACTGAGGGTGGTTGTTAAATTGCTGCCTCAAAAATGCTGTTAAACGCTTAAAGGGTGATGCGTTTATGATCATGTGCATCTTCCTGTCATTATTTTCAGCTGCGGTGGTGTTCTTGAAGACCTCAGCGGTCTAAGTAAAGCAGAAACAGTTTGTCTTTTACTAATGCTGACTATCAGAGCCGACAGGGCACCAATGGCTGTGCTCTTGAGGTATGCGAGACAGACTACTGTGACTCTAAATAAATAGTCGTAATGAGAATAATTAGAGAGTTGATGATAATGACATTGAGAGAGTGCGAACAGATGGAGCTGGTTGTTATTCATACCTCTTGACACAATAAACCTTTTTCTTCCTAATCTGATGAGATATTTTCCCCCCGCCTCAGTCCCCGATCGCTGCCGTGACTGAGCTGACCCACCTACACACACACTTTTCACAATGCTAATATGGTCTCACTTTAGACTAACAGTGCACGCAGAAGCAGATGGTGATGTTTATGAGCGCGTGTGTGAGACGCAGTTGGTGGTTGGTGCACAACTGCTTCTGTCAGTAAATACTCTCCACCTTCATGCTATTCATGTGCTCGGCTGTGTGTAACTTTTCATTGCTTGGGTTTACGTGCAGATGAATGCGTTTTTGTTTTGTTTAATGTAGTGCTAAGTTGGTTTTGATGTGTACAATACTGTGATTATTCTGCTTGACTAGCAACCAGCTGCAAATACAGTATACAGATACATTAAGTGGATGTTATGTGCAGATGTTTGTATAGATGATAGTAGTGGGGTGGTTTTTGAAAGAAGATTATTTTTGTCAATTAAAAATCTGTTCATCCAAAACTCTTACGCTGTCCATGATGAACAGATTTAATCTACCCAGTGTTGGACAAGCTACTTGGAAAATGCAGTGAGCTTAGCTATTAGTAGGGCCAGACGGAATCTGCGGACATTTTTTGCTGTTTCTGCGCAATATTTTAGTAAAAATCTGTGGATTTATGCGGAATGACTTTAGTAGTATCATAATTAAAACCTTAATATATGAAATAAAAAGTAATACCTTTTTACTAGTATTTAATGTTTACAAAGCAAATCTAATTTGATTGACTTTATTTGGTAAATAAAGCAAGTCTCTCATATAATATATCCATTGAAAGACAGAAAATATTACATTACAAACTGCATTGTAAATAAATTATATGAACATTTCCATATTAGTCAATATTATTACTGAAACTATTTAAAAAACGGATTAAATATGAATTTACACACATTTACACAAAGCAAATAAAACAGTACACAAGCCAATAATGACTGATGGGCTAAAAATCTGCGGAAATCCGCAGAATTCTGTGTGCGCAGATTCCGTTTGGGCTTAGCTATTAGTTACTCTACTTAAAACTGGGGGAGCGCGGGGCACAAAGTAACTCAGGGTAAAATGAAACACAGAGTTTTAAGGTTTTTACTCAGGGTTGACCATGGCATGCTTCCAAGGTTTTCACCACAGTGTTGGCAGATGTTTTCCTGCCAATTATTGAAAAAGTTCGGAGAAATTTGGATGAGAAACACAGGAGAAAGAATTTTTGCTGCATAAAATTAGTTTTTATTATAGTCAATATTTTTATTTTAAAAAAATCTGTAAAAAGTATGAACTTAAAATCTCATAATGTTGTGACGATCGTCTTCTACGCTAAAAGATGAAGCCATTTATAGAACTGGGTGACACGGTGGCCTTAATGCAATAAGGTCGCTGGTTTGAGTCCTGGCTGGGTCAGTTGGCATTTCTGTGTGTTTGACATGCGTTACAGGTGAATTGGATAAACTAAATTGGCTGTAGTGTATGTGTGTGAATGCAAAAGTGTATGGCAGCTGTAAAACACATGCTGGATAAGTTGGCGGTTCATTCTGCTGTTGCGACCCCTGATGAATAAAGAGATTAAGCCGAAGAGAGAATGAATGAATGTTATAGAACTTAAAATCTTTCTCTTCAGGTTTATGCATCTAAAGTTATCGTAACAGTGAACAGACAATATATTTTTTTACAATTTTTTTCACATTATCAACATTAATTATTAAAATTTTAATATGTAAATGTCATGTTATATAAACATGAATATAATAAACTAAAAAAAGAAACAGATATAACTTTTTCCCTCACATTAAGCTAAACTGATTTATTTTGAGCCCCTTTTTAGTAACATTGTTTTTTTTCATCTGATCTCAAAGCCCTTCACGTTTTATACATGAAAACTGTAAATGAAACAAAATATGCAATCCTTTTTCTACTGATTCTCTCATATTGATGGTCAGTTACATCCAGTAATTACATCTATATAAAGTATGAATACATTCTAATACTAATCCAATATTAGTCTTTCCTAAGTCTGTTTTTGGAGGCACCACATCTACAAATTCCTTTCCTAATAAAATTAACCCCAACCGACTCATTCAGACTTGAAATTGGTCAAATAAGCGAGGCATCTAAAATGTGAGCTATTATTGTGCCTCTAGGAACAGGGTTGAGAAATGTTGCTTTATGTGAGATACAAACTCCCACCATATTGTCAACTTGTCTTTTACTCCTCACTTCCATGATCACCTGTTTAACCAAACCAGTGTTTTCAGTGCAACCTGTCACCTTAAGATTCCTCTCTTCAACGCATACTAAGACAAGCCAAGCAAATAAATGTAAAGTATCCTGCTTTAATATGCTATCCCTTGACTTAGGTTGCCCTATGTACAGTATGACATCTTGGGCACTGAAAGATTGAACTTGGAAATGGGAAGTTGCAGAAAGAGACTGATCATTGCCAGCCTGCCGGGGTGAGTACTTTTTGAAAAGAAGATTGTTGACTGTGTTCTGGATGTGCAGTTGATCCGCTGCTGTCAGATGAGGATGCAAATGGAGGCTTGATGCTTGGATAATTGCTCATCTTCACTAATAATGTTTTACATCTGAAATTTGGCTGCAAGGGCGTAAGCTTGTTTTTGTGTATCTAGCTCTTCGGCTCTATGCAAAAATGTGCAGCCTGTACGACTATTTTGTATATTTTTTCAGCCTGTACGAATATATTTTTATTTAGAGTATAGGTTTAGTAAAGGTTAAGTCTTTTTGTAAAGGAAATTGTTTTGTGATTTTAAATGGGTTCAGAGTTTTAGATGTCTGGAGTGGTTAGTTGGGTTAGTTTGGGTTGATTGTCCCATTAAAATGTTATGTTGACTTTAAAGCAGCTTATCAACTAGCCACATTTGTAATGTTATTGTCTGTTTAATATTAGATGAAGTTATATTTTCATTGCCACTCAAAGGACTTTATAGTACAGACTATTAGTAACTGTGTGTCAACTTATTCTAACTAACCCAAAAAATTAAAACTAAACATGGTTTTAAACAGAACAACTTTAACTACTTTAAGAGCTATGAAAAATCTATAAAGAACATTTAATGGTTCTTCAGTGTTTTTTTGGTGTACCTAAGGTCCTATACAGCATCTATATACGTGCTATGTAATAAAAGTGCTCCTTTGGCTTGTAATTAAGGGAGAACCACTTTAAGGTTTTTTATAATGAAGCATATTTAGTGCTATGTAGCACCTTAATCACTCCAAATAAATGCTGGTGAACCATTACATGTTCCTTATATGCTTCATATAGGACTTTAACTAGTTTTATATGATTATGAGCCAACCCAGCAAGCAGTTTTTGTTTTAAAAAAAAAAAAAAGTCTAATAAATGTCTAATAGACGTCAAAACAGTCGTCTTGGCTAAAACAAGGCTAAATTTGGGCTGTCAATAAAAATCGAATAGCTATCTACGAATAGGCCAAAACTAGTCATCAAATAAACAGAAATGAATGACTACACATATAAAGTCTGTCTAATCTTTCTGTTTGACGACTAGTCTAGTTTTGGGCTTTTCTTTGAAGTCTATTAGATTTTCACTCACAGCCCAAGTTTAGCCTTGTTTTAGCCAAGCTGTCTACATTTTGTTGTTTATTAGATGTCTATTAAACACACAATTGTGTGCTGAGAAAGAGCTGCTGAAGAACCTTTTTTAAAGTGTTCCCTCACCCTTACCTATAGTCTACTAACACTCTACTGCCAATTAGTTGCCAAGGTTGAATGTTTTGACAGATGTGAATTTAACTACTGACAGTGTATTACAGACTTCTTATGAAGGGGTTTAGTTTAGAATTACTAATGATTACTAATTTTTAATGTTCACTGTAGTGCTATATGAAGTTACAGAGTGTGTTGTGTATCTATATAATAGCAGGTAGCACAAGTGAGAATCTTTTGCTCTAGAAAGATATGTTACACTGCAAAACATCCCTTTCTTACTTAGATTTTTTGTCTTGATTTCAGTCCAAATATCTAAAAATTCTAAAATTAAAAAGCATTTTCTAGACCAGCAAAACATATTGTCTTGTTTCAAGAAATAATATGCCAAAATTAAGTGAGTTTTTCCCTAACAATAATCTGCCAATAGGGTAAGAAAAATAATCTTATGTCAAAAGGAAAAGTTTTGCTTACCCCATTGGCAGATTATTTTACTTGTTTTATGGAAAAATCACCTAATATTGGCATATTATTTCTGAAAAACAAGACAATATGTTTTGCTTGCCTGGAAAATTATTCTTGATATAAGAACTTTAAGATATTTTTGACTAGAAACAAGACAAAAAAAAAGTAAGAAAAGCATTTTTGCATTGTAGTCTCCAATTTACTGTCACTGTTAGCAGACTGAAACAGTTTGCTGCTAAAGCTAGCAGTGTATAAGTGTGTGCTTTTTGTTTCATGCATGTGTGTTAGTAGGAAATCCCAGGAAGAGATAATGAGCGTGAAGCTGCAGTGGTCAGGGCACAGGACCTGTGCCAGCCTCAGTCTGCATGTCCTCTATGGGGTTGGCAGAGGCGAGTGAGTGGGTTTTGTCAGTCTCTGGCACAGCAGGAAGGCTGCTTTGCCACCATGTTGGGCATATTGTCTGTCTCATTTGATCAGTGTAATCCACTGATCAGTGATGGGGATAGAGAATGGAAGAGGAGGGTGGCTGGATGTGAAAAAGCTTGTGCCGGATCTGGAGATGATTTAGCTGTGGGTTTTGTTTAGCATTCAGTAGCAGCAGCGTCCATTTATTTTCAAATACTCTTCAAGAACACTCCAAGGATTTCCAATAAAATGATTAAATGCATTAAAATTTAGTTGTGGTATAGTTGTGTTTTATTTCTCTATTGCCATCTGCTTTGTTAGTCTGTGTTAAAATGGACTATTTTGTAATTGCAGTGTGAATGCTGCAATCTAAACCATGGTGTGCACCAAACAATATGATACGGATACTGCTAAAAAAAAAAAAAAAAGCCTCTGTTTCCTTCAAAGCTAATCATGGTGTGGTTTGACTGAAATGTAAATGCAGCATGGACCAAAGACATCTAAACAAACCAAAAACTGGACATGATGTCACACGATGCAACCCTAAAATGGGCCAACTGCTCAAGCATAGCTGGTTTTCTAGCTCATTACAGGTTAAGACAGGCATCTTTTCTGTAAAACTAGAACTTTTGTGTGAGAAGTAGCACTGTATTGTATCTTTTTATTCACAAGTCCTCAACAAATAAAAATATACTATCATGCACATGCATACAACAAGTATGTTTAGCCCAGCACACTTTGTTTTGTAATATACATAATTAAAATATTTTTTCAGTTAGTTTTGTATCTTTATGTTCATTATTTCAAGCCAGATGACACAGGAAATGTAACCTTTTTACATATTGTCCGAAAAGTGTCAATATATATAATTTTTAAAGGAGGCTGTCATGTGAGGGACAACAGAGTGCGGATCCACTTGCAGTTTATTACAAGAATGGTCAGGCAGGCAGCGTTCAACAGGGTCGAACAGGTACATGCAGAGCAATCCAAAGTCATGGTCAAAGAACAGGTAAATGTTCGGTACAGCCAACAATGAATAAAAATGTTAACACAAGACAAAGGGTCAAAACATGGCTAGGCTAGACAATGGAAAACACGTCATGATGACACAACACCGCTAACAAGACTCAGCCCTGATGTGTGTCTCTGTGCTGTATAAATAGTCCTAGAAATCAACAGAACACCAGAACAGGTGTGTTAGCAAAGTATATGACGGGATTTGTTGTTTGTTAGGTCACAGAATTGTACTCCAGATGATGGTACGTGTTTATCAACTTTCTTTAGCCACTTGATAGCTGGTGATCATAACAGAGGCATGTCCCCAAATGTACCCCTTATTGGGAATGAGCAAATTGTACTAAAATGTATGGGTGTTTCCCAGCACTAAGGATTGCGGCTTAAATGGCATCTGCTATGTAAAACATATGCCAGAGTAATTGATGGTTCATTTCACTCTGGCGACCCCTCATAAAGCAAGAAACATGTCGAAGGAAAGTGAATGAGTGTCCTTTTAGGGTGAACTGTCTTTTTAATAATTCCTGAGAATTAATTTACATTGCAATGCCTTTTTACACACACACACACACACACACACACACACACACACACACACACAATCACACAGCATGTTTTTTTCCTTCTTCAAATCCTTCATTTAATTTCCCATGCAAGCTTCTGTACAGGCATAAGCTTGTTCTGTTTCTGTTTTAAATCTTACTCTCTCACATTAAGTCTCTCAGTGGAGTGCTTTGTAGGGGTTTAATGATACAGCAGTTTGATATGTAAACACAGCAACAGCTGCTTAGTGACAGGAAGCTGAAGCCTCACTCACTTCTGCCTCGTTAATGTCTCTGATAGTATCAAATGAGGCCAGTGGGGAGAGGCATTGACACCCTACATGACAAATGTGGCGTCAAAGCAAATTCACTTAATTTTATTTTTCATTTTCTTGGCATATGTTGGTAAGGAATAAGGATAGATTGCAGTGTTAAAGTCCATGTGAACCGAATGATGCTGAGACTTTTATGTGTGTCGATGTATTTCTAACTGAAACTGAAATTAACAGTAAGAGGGGTGTGGTTAAGAATATTCGTCGGCTTGTAATTATAAGGTTCTGTCTGCATTCTAAATGATTTAGAGGTATTGAGCTTCAAAGTTTTTGCATTCCATATAGCAAACAATATGTGTGTAACAGTTCTCTTCAATACATTAACATGACAGAGACCCTAAATGTAGTCTAATTGTAAATTATCAAAATTCTTCTAAATTTGCAAATTAGGGTAAAAAACAGGGCAAATGCAGATAGAACCTTCTAATTCTAAAAAGTCATTTTCCTCTTGGAATTATAAAATTCGATCTGGCAGATCTTTAGTTGAAGCAATTCTTTTCAAGAAATACAATCAGCCTGCTTATTCATTTAATTTAAAAAAATGGTGTTGTAACAATATGTTGATGTATGCGAAAGTAAAACGTTTGCTTTCTATAACATTTAATGTATAGGATGAATATTTTTTTCTTGTTCAAATTAAGCATACAAGGCTGTGCTAAATATGTTGTCCAGTGCAGCTTTTAATTTTATGTAATTAATAAGGTAATATTTATTGTTGTAAATACTTAAGCTTTTTTTGTCCTATTTTGACTGCTACACCATCATAAATAGTGAAAATAACCCATCGAAAAAGGCTTTAAGACCAAGCGGAATAATCTGTTGGCTGTCCCTTTGGTCTGACTTTAGATAATCAGTTTTGGCCAATGCTAACAAATATTTTTTATGAGTCCAACATACAGCTGTGCAAGAAAACACACAATCTGATGTAAGAGAAGTCATCTTTCGCTACTCTATTGTTTTTAGATAGAGAAAACAAGTTAACTTTATTGTAATTTTTGGACTTAATTCTTGAAACAAAAGATGACCAATGAAAAAGGTGTGAAGCACCAAAAGCGGCCCATATTAAAATTGATTTGAGTACTATTTTGGCTAAAAATATTTTAAAAAGTTTGATTATGATGACCATCCGACAAGCTAATTTAGAATAGTGCTTAAAATGCAGTATTTCAATTTAATAATTCAATAGAAAATGAGACTTATAATTGCAAAAAGGTCCACTTTTAAAAAAAATAAATAAATAATCACCACTTTCACTAGGCTGGCTACAGGCCTGTCTAAATAGAATTAAAGAATGTTTATAAAATAGTCGAGAGTGGGGTTTCTTCTCAATTTTGTGTGGCGTGGCGTTATGTAGTTGATTGTGATTATTTCTGGTCTTTCCCGCTGTTAACGGAGCAGTCTGGTGAAATGACAAAGAAAGTTGATCCTGATTGGTCCTCATGCAATCATTCAAAATGCTGATTGGCTCACAGAAAAGAACCTTAGAGAGCCAAGCTAGAGTTTGGCTTTGTAGTTAAAACCTTTATTGTTTTTTTTTAAATAAAAAGTCTTAAAATGTAAACAACTTATAAAAAAAAACATCACATAGTGTAAATAAGTTGTCATTTAATAAGAAGATGTGAATAACTCAATTTTGACCAACGTCAGATAGAACCTTATAATTCTAAGGTGACGTATTGTGGCTGAAGCCGGTAAACTGGCATGAAAAGAGAAAGACAGACACTCAGACTTCGATTGAATATTACCAAAACAAACACCTTTTTTTCAGTAGATTAACTTGCACAGATTGATTTTCTACCTAAATATGTGCTAGCTAAATAAATAGTTAGTAAATTGTATATGGGCTGCATGGTGGCACAGTGGGTAGAGATGTAGCCTCGCAGCAAGCAGGTTGCTGGTTCGAGCCTCAGCTGGGTCAGTTGGCATTTCTGTGTGGTGTTTGCATGTTCTCTCCATGTTTGCGTGGGTTTCATCCGGGTGCTTCGGTTTCCCCCACAGTCCAAAAACATGCGCTATAGGTGAATTGGGTGAGCTAAATTGTCCATGGTGTATTTGTGCGAATGAAAGTGTATGGCTGTTTCCCAGTGTCGGGTTGCAGCTGGAAGGGCATCCGCTGCGTAAAACGGATTTCTGCATAAAACTTATTAATAAAGGGACTAAGCCGAAAAGAAAATGAATGAATAAATTGTATGTTATGATTTCACACAGACTATAATCACAGTGTACCTGAACAAAATAACTTTTAAGTCATATAGTTAGTCAGACATTTTCCACTCCAACAGGGTGTTAAAAACTAAACAATGATTACATTTGTAATTATTAATAAATGACTGTTTGACTGAAATCAAGACATGTAATTTGTTATTTTCATGTGACTTGTGATCTTAGTTGTGCTGCTTCATTTCCTTTCTTAACTTGGCCTGATGACGTAGTAGATTGTACATCAGATGTGCACTTCAAAACCTTTCTAATATGCTCAAAAGCACAGATTGGGAATGTGCTAGATAAAATCAGTCTATGAATGAGAGCTCTAAAAATGTCTGTAGTTTACTTGTGTGTGTGCGCACACACACACAAGCAATGCTTTCATTCTTTGAGGTCTATAAAAATGCTCTAAAATGTATGAACTCTCTTTCTCTCGTTTGATCTCGCTCTATTCCTCTCTCGCTCTTTTTCTCTGGGTCTCAGATGAAAAGTTGATGACTGTTCTCAGCACTTCAGAAGTTGGGTTGACCAAAGTTCATTAAGGTCATCTCGAAAATGCAAGGTTCAAAAACCTTTCAGATGCACTTCTTTGAAAACAGAATCACAACATAATCATATTTTCCTGTAAAAGCCCCTATAGGAGCGCTTGCAGAAAGTATCTCTCTCTATTGCCGGGCCAGAACAAAAACAGCCATTCTTTCTAAATGGACCGAAGGGCGAAGCGTGGTTCTCTGCTACACTCACTCACTCGCTCATCCAGGGACAATCTAAGAGCGCTGTGCTTAAAAAAAAGCCACTCTTTGCTAATAATGGAAGGGTAGTTAGTTGACAAAAGCCAAGATGAGTGCAATACAGCCATTCTCATAGATAAACAAACAACAAAAACCACCTATTTCTTATTATATCCAGGAATACTGTTGTTGGGCGACCGCAGTATGTGTGCAAACTTGTAAAGTTATGGTGTCATTGTTTAGGTCTTCGCAATTAGGGCGTTGTTGGTCTGTCCAACTGTTGCCATGGGAGATGGTGACCTCATGTCCTGAGAGGCCGAGTGCTGTGTGTGAGTGCTGCTGGAGTTTGGAGAGGAGCTAATGAGAGATCCTGTCTGCCTGCTGTTCCACTGAGCTCCCAATTAATCAACGACTCCCTCTCTCGCTCTCTTCTCCCGTCTGTAGGGGTGCATTACTGATACTTTCCCCTATTGTTGTGCAAGCCTGTGTCCGTGTGTGTGTGTGCAGCTCTGTTTGGGAGGCAGCCATTACCAAGAACAAAAGACATTAATTGGCAGTTAGAGCTTAATGAGGCGGGAGAAGAAATTAACAGAGCTCGTCAACAGAAACAAATCAAATCCTCCACTGAATTGATGCGGAGAATCGCTTCCACTAACCGTGCAGTCCTACAGTGAAGAAAGGCTCATCTTAGACTTGAACTTTTTCCTCTCTCATCGCAATTCATGGTAAATCTGAGAAGGTAAGAGAATTACGGGGGGGGGGGGGGGGGGGGTGAACAACAATGAGGAAATGGTTGCCTATTACATCTCCTTGTTCCTGGATTTCAGCAGGATTGTGATTAAGGAATCAAGTCTGTCTGCATTAGCATGTGAATAGGCCGGGTCCTGAGAGCTCAGCCGGAGCCAGGAAGGAGATTGGGAGGATATTTAGCGTCTATTCAGGGTGCAACAAAGGCAAGGCACCCAGGCGGACAGACAGCACAGGCCTCGGGTTGATTAGGTGGTGGGAAGCTATTCTTACAGATCAGACTCAAGTAGTATTTTGTCTAATGCTAGCTTAAATCTCCGACAGTCCCCTCTCAGAAGACATGTAAAATCCTCTGAGAATGAGAGGTTTTTATGGCAGATTTTTTTCTTTTATTATTTTTTTAAATGGTCATTTTTAATTGGGGAAATGTTTCCCACAATATCTACATTGTCTGCATCTGTGAATGTGGGCATGACATTTAAAAGAAAAAAATCTTCATTGTGTTTTTTTATTAAGCTGTCTCGGCTTGATGAAGGGTCATATACTGTATATTCTAACTGGGTTTAATCAAATTTCAATAAGGGAGAGAATCTTTTCATTATAATTTCACTTATCTACAGAACATGACTAGCTTTAAAAATAGGGTTAATTAGCACCATAACAACATTTGGTGTCTTGCTGGTTTTCCAATATTACTTTGGAAAAAGAATTTCATGGTCAGACATTTTAACTAACTTCCAATCAATCAATCAATCAATCAATCAATCAATCAATCAATCAATCAATCAATCAATCAATCAATCAATCAATCAATCAATCAATCAATCAATCAATCAATCAATCAATCAATCAATCAATCAATCAATCAAAAAAATCAATCAAAAAAATCAATCTATCTATCTATCTATCTATCTATCTATCTATCTATCTATCTATCTATCTATCTATCTATCTATCTATCTATCTATCTATCTATCTATCTATCCGACCAACCAACAATAAAAAAATCAATCAATCAATCAATCAATCAATCAATCAATCAATCAATCAATCAATTAATCAATCAAGTCAGTCAACCAACCAATCAATCATATCAAATAAATCAATCAAAAAATCTGTCAACCAATCAACCAATCAATCAACCAATCACTCAAAAAAATCAACCAATCTATCTATCTATCTATCTATCTATCTATCTATCTATCTATCTATCTATCTATCTATCTATCTATCTATCTATCTATCTATCTATCTATCTATGTAATTTAGCTCACCCAACTCAACTGAAATACAGTAGTTTTAAGCCCTTTTTCATTGTGAAACACAGTACAAGTTTGAGGTTTCACCACCCATGTTATCAGTGCATATCTTTAACCACTGTGTCCACAGTATGGTTGTAAATAATTCAGTTGTTTTTTTTATGCTGTGTTTCCGGTCTTGTCATTCAAACCCCTTCCCTTCCATATGTCTCAGTTGACTGAGTATTGATCAGTCAATCACTGCATAATTTAAAAAGTTATACAATTACAGCAACTAGTATGTAATCAATTTAAAAAGCACTATTTTTACCCCCTTTTCAAGATTTAAGATAAGTCTTTTGTGTCTCCAGAATGTGTCTGTAAAGTTTCAGCTCAAAACACCCATCAGATTATTTATTATACCTTTTAGCACATTGTATTTCCTGCTTTGAGCACAGTTTTTGTGGCCTGTGCCTTTAATGCTTGATCTCCCTGCCCACTGTTCCCACATGCCAGTCAGAATGTGCCTCAATCTCCGGCTGCTTCAGATAAACAGCATTGTGACAGCCATAAAGAAAGCAGATCTCACATAATGTTTGTGAAAAATACTACAGTAAGAACTATCCCAATGATTATTTGATGTATTTCTTATGGAGTTGCAATGATGAGTCACACGCATTGTCGTTACAAAGTTCACACATACACACAGCGGGTGCGTTTAACTTTGCACTGTTTTTGCACGGCAGATGTGACAGGATACACGATAATATCCACTGCTGAATGGATATCCGTTGTGTAAAATGTACAAAATAAACCTGATTTAATGTCCACAAACCGGGATTGAAGCGTCTTCTTTTATAATTGTACTGACACGTGGCTGTTCTAATAAAGACTGTAAAATCACTGTAATAATTATAAACATGCACTGTTTTAAACTTATTTTTGATCACATTTGATGACGACTGATGATCACAGAGAGCTGAACAGATCTTTTAATCCCAGTTGCTTTGCACACGTCCTGTCTGATTAAAATGATTATACATGTTACTACGGAGACATGTTAATACGCAACTGTAAATCAGTCAGGTCACGTTGCGGTGGGCCTCAAAATGGGAGGGATTTGGATCCTATTTTAACATCAGGAAATTAAAAAAAGAGACTTACAGTAGTGTCTTTGTATATCACCCCAGTATGACTGTGGACACACTATACCTACACACAGTTCTGTCCAAACAGCTTCCAAAAGAGGATTTTTATTATAGGTGCCCTTTAATGTTCCAGAATATGTAATTCATCACTTAAACTAAAACAGTCAACAGTCTGCACCAACTTCTGTAGTCCATTTGTTAATGTTTTTTTTTTTTTTGCAAAAGCAGAACAGGATCCTGCACATTTCTCTCTCTCTCTGCTGATTTCACATTCACTGTTTACCTTAAGACAGATCAGTGGATTAATATTCATTGCTGCTAGCAGGAGACAGAAAAACAGAGAGCATATGATGGCTTATGTAAAAATTGTTGAAGGCATTAGGCTTCTTCTGCAGTTGAGTAAAGTAAAGCAAAGCAAAACGAATACCATGCTGTGGTCACAACAGAATAAAGATATCAATCAGAAGGTGCTTTTCAGATTGGTTGGAGATTTCAGAATGGCATACTATGCCTGCAATGATCAGATCTATCATGCAAATTTAAGAAATACTAGAGCCAGTGAATGTGCTGAGTAAATGTAGCAAATTACAAACAGAGCCATTTTTTCTTAGACAGGAGCGGAACTGATCATTTCTCATGTCTGTCTCTGATTTTATATCAGGATGAATCTTATAGGGGATGTCTTATTGATTCTATATTCTCCTCAACCTCTACACTGATTTCAGGTCAGTAAGTGTTCCTGTCACTTGAATTTTCATACTGTTTGTGCTGTACTCAGTAATTGCTTCTGCTAGATCATATACTTTTGATCAGTTGATATTTTACATGGGCTGTTTGCATTGTATCTTAGCTCTTACTGAAATTTAGTATTACCTGATTGCTCCAGTTTCAACAAAGTGATGCAAAGTGGCTTTCTCCTTGTAAAAGTAGAGTTTAATTTTTGTGACTCATGTAGTAATTGCCAGGACTTTTTGTACTTTGAATGTCATAAACAAATAGCTGACACAGAGAAGGGAACATCCTGATTTCAACGGAAAATACTCTTGACAAATAGTCAGAAATACTGATGCCATCAAGTGTGTTCGTTCTTATATGTTGTATGTAAACACTTGTGGAAAAAATAATGATATTAAAGGGACAGTCCACAATTTTTTTAGATGAGTCATTCCTAAAATTATGACAGTTTATGTTTTCATAAATGTTTGCATGTAATGCAGCCATATAGTTTATGAAAGAAGACATAGACATAGACAAGTTATTAAAGCATTAATGGCAGGGAGAACACAGACTTGGGTGAGGCCAAATATAAAGTGTTTCTAGAATGTTATAGCACCCAATTTCAATGAAAATTTAAATCCCAAATTTCTGGATGAACAGATCAACATTTTTGAGTTGTGCAAAGTAAATAGGGCTTCTTGTATCACCTGCTGCATTATGCCCATGTTTCTACAAATGAACACATATTATGAACATATAAATGCTAAAAAAGGTTCAGTAATATTTTAAGGAGGTGTTCATAAGACTGTCATGAAACCTTTTTAAGCATCACATGACACAGGATGAATATGAAGGAGATTTTATGCATGCTTATAACAACCTGTCATTTTAAATGCAAAGAGCAAAGAGTTTGTCTGTTTTTGTCATGACATCTTGATATTATCAAGACAACATAACTTGTTATAAATCTGTCATAAACATGATTGTCATGGGGCCATTATAATTGTGTCAGGAGCTTTATAACAGCATCATCAATACTTTTCTTGACCTCAACAAAAATAGTACAAATATGTCATTAAAATGTCATTAAAGGTTCAAGACACCCTGGAGTACTTTTTTTATTTTACCAGATTTGTGTGTGTTGAGCATCAGTTAAGACAATGTTAGCACCTGCCAGCTTTAATTGTGTGAAAAACTGAATAATTTTGAGCTTTGTTCAGCTAATTTCATCTTCCGGGTTTAAAATAATTTTGGGGGGGATCAAAATCAGTGATGTAGCACGAATCTGCTAGTGGAGTGACGACGCGTCGTTTTGAGAAGACCCTGCTTCTGAATTATTCATTAGAGCATGTGCTTTCCATCTATGGTGCACTCGATGACAGATCACATACTCGGCAAGCAGCGCATGCAGTATTTAGCCGTCAATAAAGGCTTGTATGTGTTTGTTTCCATGATCCAGGGAGTTTGTTGCATGGCTTTCTCCGCGATGCTGTCAGGGCCACCGATACAGCCAACCTGTTTGTGTGCAGCAAGCATATTTGTCGAAAGAGCTGTATGAGAACTGAAGAATGGCAGACTTTGTCTTTTATCAGCATTAATCAGACTACACCTGCCTTTGCTCTGAAAAATTGGTTTGACATGCAATGTGTGCTTAATCCTTCAAATATTCCGCACTGCATCATGTACACTTGGACAGGGAGATGAAGAAGTAACTCTGAAACCTAAGAAACCGTAATTTAAGTGCACATGTAAACACACTGAGAGCTTAAAATTTGTCAATGCCACGTGAACTTTGCTGTTAGCTGAATCCGAATGTGTCTTGAATCTGAGAAGCAGAACCTCTAGGGAGCTCAACGGGTCCTGTAAGTGCACTTCTTGTTCTAACAAGCGACCCATCTGTTGGGATCCACAGCTACATCTCTACTTTTACCCCCTTAGAGACTTGAGAGAGTGAGCGGCCAAAACACACAGCGAGAGGAAAGTATAACAAATACATCTTATTATGAGTCACTATGAGTGTAAACAATGGCCCTTTGTTCAGAGTAGCGTGTTGTTTTAGTGTATCCTTGTTCGCATGGTCTCAGTGTAAAGCGTGCAAACGTGTGTGTTGGCAAGGTGTTGCTTGGATTCTAATTGGCATGTTTGTGGCAGAAAACACAGGGATAATTATTAGGTGCTTTCAGTTCCCTCTCAGGGTTTGTCAGTTATTGCTCTCGCCATCTGCTCAGTGCGGTTGCACAAACATGCATAAAACCACACATACGCACACACCTGCTTTCTATAGTCCCAGAATGCCAGTGAGTGTGACCCAGGTGCGAGTCAGATGTAATGCCTGAGAGAGAGACTTGATGACCTATTGCATGCCTATCTGACACCTCCTCTTCTCCTTGTCCATGCCTTTTTTGTCTTCCCACAATCACAGGCCCAAAAAAAGGATGTTTATATAATAGTGAAGGTGTTTTCTGGGTGGGGTGTTGGGTGTCCAGATGCATTGTGGGTATGTGTTGTGTGCATTTATGCCAACATGTGCACCGGGAACTCCCTGGGTGCCACTGTTTCAAATGTTCAGGAAAAACAATACCACACACCTGTCTTTCACCTTTTTCTTGTTTCTCACTTGATTTGAACACACCCTCTAGGTGCAACGGGAGTGGAGGTGAGAGACGGGAAGAGGCGACAGATAATTACAGTCCGTCCCCAATTTATTCTTGCAATTTCTGTCAATAATGATGCTACTGCTCTGCTTTTAACATATGCTACACCTCGCTGGTTCTAGTGGTGTGTCTTTGGGCTTTCCAAATCAAGGTTACAAAACTGCAAGGTTAGGCCCACACTGAATCTGCAGAATTTCTGTAGGTTTCCGAAGATTTTTAGCCCATCATTGATTCTGTTTATTTACTTGAGTAAATGTGTGTAAATCTAAATTTATTCAGTTTTTAAATTAATTACAGTAATATTATTGATTAATATGAAAATGTTGATCTGATTTATGTACAATACAGTTTGTACAGTAATATTTTCTGTCTTTTAGTAGAGATATTATATGAGAGACTTGCTTTGTTTACCAAATAAGGTGAATCTAATTGGATTTGCATTTTAAACATTAAATAAAAGTTAAAAAGATTTTTTTTAAATAACTTTTCAGTTATTTTTAATTTCATATTTTATTAATTATTAAATTAATTTGTTATTAATTTTATCTATTAATTTCAGATTTTTACCAAAATTTTTCGCAGAAATAGCAAAAACGTCCGCAGATTCCGTCTGGCCCTATATAGCACAAGAACCTGTCTTTATGTATATATATATATATACATACTGTCATTTCAAATGTGTATTAGTCCTGCTGAACACAGTGAAAGACATTGTAAAAATATTTGATTTATAATTTAAAAAAATATATATTAAATGTCAACTACCATTTGACAATGGACTATTCGTATGTTTTCTTAAAGGGATAGTGCACCCTAAATCACTATTTTTCACTTAAGTGGTCCTAAACATAAATGAATTACTTCCTTCTGTTTAACATAAAACAATATAATCTGAAGAATGTTGGGGAAAAAAGCAGCCATTACTATCCATAGTAAAAAAAGAAAAGAAAACTACAGAAGCTAATGGCTTTTTTTTGTCAAATCAGTATATCTTTCTTTTGTGTTCAATGGAAGGAAGAAACTTAAACAGGTTTGTAACAAGTTGACAAAGATTAAATGCTTCAGCTGATTCGAATGGCATTATCAGTGGTTATCAGCTGATAGATATGGGACAGCAGGGGCCTTCTGCGCCTATTAGGTGGCTTAGAAGGCTGTTATCATCCATCTACATGGTTAATCACCTATATAGATCATATAAAACTGTGGCCAGAAGTTAACGAGAATTATCTATGTTATTTATTAAATTTCCCATTAACAGTATTTTATTAACATCTACCCCTACCCCAAATCTACTCACACATGCAGTTTTCTATGTTAGACGTCCAGCTTCTCGGATTGGTACTTGTGGAGCTGTGCAAAGATGGATTTGCTCTTCAGTGTTTGAACTTTCAGCAGTGAAATTTACACCACACTGAACTGAACTAAACTGAACTTCAACTCTGAAATGTGAACTTTACTACAACTATGTTAAGCTGCTTTGACACAATCTACATAGTAAAAAGTGCTATATAAATAAACATGAATTGAAATAAATATAGCTGATTAACCATGTGGATGGATGATAACAGCCTTCTGCAGAAGGCTCCTACTGGCCCATATCTCTCAGCTGATAACCACTAATAATGTCTATTCAATCACGTGATAACATTCAAAGCAGGTGAATGATCACAGAATTTAATTTTTGGATAAACGATAGGCTATCTTTAATATGTGCTAATCATTGTTTGATGCTCTTAACAGACATTGTAGAGTCTACAAAAATTATAGAGTTTCTTTCAAAAGCACATACAATTTTTTAAATTTTTTTGTTATATTAAAGGCTGTTTTTATTGTCATCGATGTATTCTAGAAGTTTGTATAACTGTATTCCACCTGGGGATACTCTTCCCGAGGCCCTCAGACTATGCAGAGTCACTGATTCGATCCAAGACCAACGACGAGATGATCCCAAGGTTTCCATATCCTGGACCTGGCCGAATCCTGAACAACTACTGCGATGGTCATGGAAGAGTGGAGAACATGAGACTGTTTCCTATGACGCTCCAGAGACAGACGAGTCTTCGCTGAGGCCAGCTTCCAGCCTCCGCCACTGAGACTGCAGCTCTGCACAAGACGTTTGGCCAGCGGAGAAATTAAAATGGTCGTGCCCAACTGAGCCTGGTTTCTCTCAAGGTTTTTTTTCTTCACTTCCGCCTTTAGTGAAGTTTTTTTTTCCCTCTCCGCTGTCGCCACTGGCTTGCATGGTTCAGGATCTGTAGAGCCGCGCATCGTTGGATTTGCTCTTCAGTGTTTGGACTCTCAGTAGTGATTATTAAACCACACTGAACTGAGCTAAACTGAACTGAACTTAAACACTACAAACTTAACTACACTGTTCCTATTTACTGTGACCTTTTATGTGAAGCTGCTTTGACACAATCTACATTGTATAAGCGCTATACAAATAAAGGTGAATTGAATTGAATTGAATTGTATTTGTCATGAAAAAGCCATCATAAACTCTTGATTGAAACTCATGATTAACATGTGATTAAATGTAAAAAAAAGATTATTCTTTTTGCTGTTCGTTTACTCTACAACACAGGTTTGGAGGACTAAGAACAACTCGTATCTAAATACAGAACACCACTATAAAAACTTAGCAGCAAATTAGTAGTTTATTGAGCTAAAAGTCCTAATTCAGGGGTGCCCAAACTCAGTCCTGGTTTGTTGGTGTCCTATAGAGTCTAGCTCGAACTTGCCTCAACACACCTGCCAGGACATTTAGCAAGCCTAGTAGGAGCTTGATTAGCTGGCCTAGGTTTGTCTGATTGGGGTTGTAACTAAACTATGCAGGACATCGACCCTCCAGGACCGAGTTTGGGCACCCCTGTCCTAGTTAATAGTTTATTTGTTGTAAGAATTGTACCTTAAAATAAAGCGACCAAAATATTGCCTGCTAGAAAAATCATTCCCCATTTCCTGCAAATCTAGCTAAATAAAATGCTACATTTAAGAATCAAGAAAGGCTGATCTGACATTAATTCTTCACTTCAGATTACTAATCATAATTTCACACCTGTGATAATTTCCCCTTGGCTTTTCGCTTGGTGTTGACTTTAATACGCGCTAATTTGGTTCAGCATCATCTGCTAGTTCTGATTCCTGCATATAAGAACGCATCAAGAACGACATGACAAGATTTATTGCTTTCATCCTAATCTGTGTGCAGTAATCTGTTTGGGGATGTAATTCACATGGTGTGTCTTTTGACTTGGATTAGCATGTTCTATCCTCTTAGCAAACAGCTCAGTGGAAGTTATCAGTGACATAGTGGTCCCCAAGAGCCGGGCGAATCCACCCAGCCAAAACCACCCGGCTAATTCTCATTCGCTCTAATCTTCCCAAATCGCAACCTCCAAGTAACTCTAAAAAATACCACAAAGCGTGCACTGAGGATTATTCTAGGGTCACTTTATGTCTCCATTGTTGTTACTAAATGTGTGTCAATGAGATTTGAAGTCAAGTTCTTATAATAAGTCCTAAGAAAATTAGTTATTTAAATGAGTCCATAATTCAGCACATCTCTGCGATTCACTGAGTTTATTTGCACAGACTTTCATTAATCACTCTCAGATTTGTGTGTGTTATGCACGATTATGGGTGTAGCCTGAAGATTCTGATTTGATTATTGATTTTTTTACTTTAGTTCTGTTTGCTTTATAGGCCGTCGGTACTCCATCAATCACATGCTGTTCTAGGATCTGCCTCCCTCTGTGTGAGAATGAGTAAATTATTCCCTTTAATACTTCATGCATTTGGAACAAATAAACGTCTGCGTCTGATCCTGTCGGTTGTGCTCTGTTTCTCAAGTGATTTATCCCAGTTCACGTCTGCTGTCACACGCTCGCAAAGCTCCCCTACTTCACTACAATCCCATTTCATCAAATAACTCTGGAAAAAAAATCCACAAATCGCTTAAATCCTTGACTCTCTATTCCTGATCCTCACGGATTCTTTATAATTTAATAAACAGGATTAAAGTCATCTGTTGAAGCGGTGTAGCCTTGTTTCATTTCTCTGTTTTAACTTTAGCTCTCTCTCTTTCCCGCTCTCTGTGTGTGTATTATTAAATCCTGCAAGATTACAGTGGTCTAATCTTCAAGAACACATGTTGAGAAGAATAAAAACAGTTTTATTTGGGGAAACTGTTATCCAAGTATAGCAGTAAATACCCTCTTTTTTCCTTTCTTAAATAAAACTGAAAAAAAAAAAACAATGGGACAGTGGTGGACTTATATGGCTGCTTCTATATTTTTTAAGAATGTAATTTCTGTCCACAAGAAAGAAAAAAAAAAAACCTCAGGACATCTTCAAAAGAAATTAGTAGCTTCATAAAGAGACATCATAGAGAGATTTTATTTAAGAATGGTTTAATGGTTCATGTTTGGGTTGGGATTGGTCTATGGCAATTACAATTAGCTTGATTTAAGAACAATAGTGGTTAATGGAAAGTCTCTATTTAAAAACCCTGTGCTCATGTGTGATTTGTGATTTTTTTTCAATGTAGGAAACAATATGCGCAATCATTTCTCCAGCTGAGGTTTTACATGTGACCTAATCTTTGATCCAGGCAAAAAATCCACCTGTTCAAAAATGCCTTCACAAGAAGCATATTCATTTCTCTCTTTCCCTTCACTCTCTCCCTTTGCATGTGTGAAGCAGGGATTTGTGTTGGTGTTGGCTACTCTTAGAGAGACGAGGATGAAAATATGAAGCTTAGCTCTAAATCCCAATCTCAGCTTCCTTATCCTGAGCTACAGAAATGTATGTGAATGTGGGTGGGTGTTCTTTTTAAAATCATTTTTATTTATTTGAGAGAATTAAATTCAAACCTTGAGCCATCTCTCTTTCTGTTTCAAGTCCTATAACATCAGCTGACAAATTTTCATGGGGTATTACAAAAATTAAGATTACAAGCTTTTAAATAGCCTATATTTACAACAACACAATATTACTGACCAATCCTACAGTACCTTGGTAATTGCTGTTTAATCACAAAACTGCATAATGTAAAGTTACCAAGAAACCCATTATAATATCGGTCCATGTTCTATTCGTTTGGCTAAATCAACACTTTAACAAGCACAACAACTAATAAAACTGCCTTCATTTGCTACATTGTGTTGTGTTATAAGTATACATAGTCAGGCATAATTATTCCTTATGTCATAACAATTATGCAAACATCTGGATTGCACTGCAAAAAAAAAAAAAAAAAAAAAAAAAATGGAAACAGTGGTGCGTTGAACACCCTCATGTGATGATGCAAAAGTTGCAACTATGGTAGTCAAGAAGTGTGGTGATAATTCATGCTGCCTAAAATATTGTGCTTGCTTACTTACTCCCAGGGCCGTTTATATTGAAGTTGATATTTAGCTGCACCCTGTTGGTGTTTCATAACATCTAATTTTTTTGAGGTGGATTGTTAGCCCAGCACTCAACTCCCAACCTGGAGGACCAGGACATACACACATACACTACGGACAATTTAGTTTATTTAGTTCACCTAAAGCGCATGTCTTTGGACTTGTGGGGAAAGCGGAGCACCTGGAGGAAATTCACATGAACACATGGAGAACATGCAAACTCCACACAGAAATGCCAACTGATCCAGCCGGGGCTTGAACCAGTGACCTTCTTGTTGTGAGGCGACAACACTACCCACTTCACCACCATGCCACTCCTAACATATTGTGCTACAGACACTAATATAAGAAATGCTGGGTTGTAGCAACATTGTTTGGCGTCGGGCCATGTATGGACAAACCCAACATTGGGTTATTTTTGAGTTTTTTGTTTTGTTTATTTTAACATCCTGATTCCCTTATCTTTTGTATTTTATTAGCCTAAATAACCATAACCTAAATAGCAGGGCCTTTCATGTTTTAGGGTCCCCTAGAAACATGTCCATTGTGCATGTTTTCGTAATTTCTTTGTGTTGTGAGAAAATGCAGCTCGTTTTTATAAACGTGTTCGTGTCGTGGGGATTGAAGGATAAAGATCTTTCCTTAATTTGCTGGCGTTTTAGTAATTGCATGTGTTTTTTTAAATTGCTGCATGTTAGGCTCTCTTGGCCACCATAGAATTTGATTTTATAGTGAGTTAAAGAATTTATGGCATCTGTTCATCAATGTCAAATTAAATGCCAGGTGCCATTTTATGAACCAATGATTTTTTAGCTAAAATATGTAGGTAGGCCTGAATGTGAATATTCTACTGAAGGAAAACGTAATTTACATCTTGAATGGCCTTAACTTTTGGCTAAATATCCATTCAAATAAACATAAAAACGAAAATAGAACGTGCAAAGAAAGCACATGACCAAACAAAGCACGCGAACTTCATTTCTGTAAGCCCCGCCCTTATCGAAGTTTAGCGGGAAACCACTACCTTCGCGTTCGTTAGCTACTATGGAGTCTGTGCAACAGTAAACCGACGGGGCGGAGTTTATAGAGGTCAGAGGCGCGGTTTCTCAGCAAGATAACTTAGTCAACATTAGGTAAGTAACTGAATACCAAACTCGTAACACAAGTGTATTGTTTGCTGTGTACTCTATATGTGCTATCAATATCATAGCCCAGGACTCCGCCACCCTAAACCGTTCACACCTTCACGCGTTTTTTCCTCTCGTCCTCCTTTTCATAAACACTCAGCGCGCTCGCCCTCCTCCCTCAGCGTGTATTCTGTGCACTCAGGTGCACAGTGATGGCAGTAATGAACTCCCAGGTAGATGTACACACTCCACTGCTTCTTCCCAGACGGAACGCCAAAACAAATCTTGTCATAATTAGCTGTAATCCTGCTCATTACCGCTGGCTTAATTAGCCTATTAATAACACATCCTGGGAGAGCTTGTTTGCTGCACAGGCAAATGTTTGTTCCTAAATTAGCAAACAAGGAAACAACAGCATTGTTCAAACACAGGCACTCTGACAATGCAAATCAGGCAGGATTAATAGTAGTCAATGACGGGGCTTATCTGTGTGTGTGCGTGTGTGCCCTCTGCCTCAGGCTGCTGAAAGATAAAATTTAGTGCCCCCTGTAAACCTGTGCGCACTGTGATAGATTTCATTGTAGTCTGTGCACATGGATAATGAAGATACATTAGACATATTCACTGCTTATGAAGCACAAATCGCATTCGAAGCTTTTAAGCTTAGGAAAGCATCTCCTTTTGCACGATTGTGATCAGAAAGAGCTCAGGCTGTCTCCAGTTTCATTCTAATGCCTGCTCTGTGATCAGTGTCAACTTTGACCTTTTATCAGTTGCAGTTTGAGGAGTGCTCTTGGATGAGGAAGATAAAGTGGTAAGAGCTTCTGATAGTGCTGATAAATGTTCAGAGCCCCTATATCGGGTGTCTGCTCGATCCAGTCAGACACACAAATTCCAGTTCAGTGGGGAGCAACAAGCATGGTAAAGAGTATATGCACAGGAGCATGAATAAAATATCCATCTGATAGTGTTAGCACACACCACTGTAACTAGACTCATCCATTCTCTGGCTTTTTTATGGAGAAATTAGCTGCCCTTTGGCCCTTCTGTTTACCCGCAGCCTCTTTCACCCTGAGCTGAGATCATCTCTGTGGTTTCCCATGTTGCAATTAAGACTCAAATTTAGATGGAGCCGCTGGTTTCAGATCAGCGTGAAATAGTAGCTTGCAAATCTCATGTTGGGTTGGCTGATGTTTCCCTGTGCACACACACAAAAAGAGAAAACACACTTTCCACATCAATATTTTACAGCACATTAAAAACAGCATGTACTTCACTCTCCACTGCACTAAGATGCTTTACTTTTCTATTCGGGGATCCTTTGCCTTGTGCTTTAACATTGTGTGTGTGTACTTGTGTGTATTTGACAAAGCTTTGTTAAATGAGATGGAAAATAGGTGGATTTGGCATTCACCATGTTATGGGTTGTTTAGGGCAGGTTGTTAGAAGAAATGTGTTATGTCTAATTTAACACCACAATTATGCAAGTGGTATTTCATATATATTCCAGGGAATGTCCTGTGTTTTTGTTTCTTGTGTCTGTTTGCATTGTGTTCTCTTGTTTATGTAGTGTTGTCAGTGTAATATGGCATTGCACCAGAAATACAGTTAGGTGAAGTTCAGCTAACCTAGCACACAGGTCCAAAGTATACACTATGGCACGTTTCCACTGAGTGGTACAGTATGGTATGGTTCGGTATGCTTTTAAGGCCATTTCCACTGTCAAAAGGTACAAAAAAGCAAACCGTACCATACCACTTTTTGGGTACCCTTTCAAAAGGTTGCCTAGCACAACAAAAGGAAACTAAAAGGCAGAGCAAGACGTGCAGCTGAACACTTGGTTTACAGAGATTCATCACTGGCTCATGCACAAGCCAGGAGAATGAAACCAAAGGAAGCGCCATTTTTAAATACACAGTCAAGATATTACACCTTATTATAGAGCTGCACGATTCTGGTTGAAATAAGAATCGTGATTTTTTTTGCTTAAAATAAAGATCAAGATTTTCTCATGATTCTGTAGATGTAAAATAAAGGTTAATATGAGTAGGAAATTATTATTGTTATTTCTCAAACATATGGTAAAAAAAACGATATTAATATGTAGGTCTATTGTTTATTCTCAAGCTCAACACTTTGTCTTCGCTAAGAAAGAAAAAAGCATATCAAATGCTTGTCGTAGCCTAATCATAACTCTATAATGCCATATGATTATTTAAATGTGCATGCTTTCAGTTTTATTTTCACTGCTCAGTGCGGTTTATACTTCCCGCGCGGCTCTTAAACAATCACTCTGTTTCACAACTGAACGTTATTTACAACTTTATTAGCCTACCTGTTATTCACAGCCTATGCAGGTTCTGTTTACTAAAGTAGACTTCATTCACAGGCGCACACCGGCCCTCTCTGTGGTAACAGCTCACGGTCAGCAGCTCACGTCACGTGTGATATCGTGGCCGCAAATACAGCATTATATGAAGACAGAAATGGCATTTTTGGGTGAATTATACCTTATAAAAACATTGTGACTCTCTCAACACAATTTCAACACCATTGGTGTCCACGTTGCTGAACAAGGTATGTAAAACAATGTGAAAACCTGTGCGGCCGCCTTTTCTTCTCTCCTAAACTTGAAAATATGATTGGCAGAATCGTAGAAATGCTGAATTTAGATCGTCTAGGGGGTCGAATCAAGATCACGATCTTTTTTAGATTAATTGTGCAGCTCTACCTTAATAACATATACATAAAATAATGAGCCATGGTCAACCCGAGCTTAAACAAATCTTGTCGTCATCTTGATGAACAGCCACTAAGCCAAGAAGAAGAGCAGAATCTACCCTGATTCCCGTAGTTGTTTACAAGGCTGTCTAAAGTGCGAGCGGTTTCGCTTTCTTGTGTGCATTCGCCGCGCGTCTGTATTTGAAATAACAAACTTCTTTAGCTGAAGATAATAACGAGTGCTTGATTATTGAAGCGCTTCTGACATCCGATACTTTCAGAAACGGACTAACGCGAGAGTGAAGCACGAAAAAAGACAGGAGCAAATGATTCTTTCAGCAACCTAAAACATGAACAAATTGCCATGTTTAATCAGGTCGTTATGATGGAATTACTTTCTAATAAGAGGTTACATGTGCTGGTAAAGATTAAATACACAGCTGAGAGGTTAGCACTGACTGTGGGCTATATGTTTCGTGTTGTTTTTGATCCCAAATAAGGACAAAATGTATGTTGTGTGTAGTTTTTCTGTAATTAGTTCCATTAGTTCCATTAGTTTTGACGTGAACAGTAGCTATGTTTCCATCCAATGATGCAAATTAAATTTACTGTATGCACAAAACTGGAATGTTGCATAAAAGATGTGCGAATAAAGCACCATTTCTATCCAACAAGTCAAACAGACCAAAATCGTCACTTCCTGATTAACTGGCACCAAATATCAAAAGTAAAAATTGAATTTATTAAGGTAGGAGAAGCTGCGTGAATCTTTTTTTTCTTATTTAAAGAGCCCCTATTTTGCATTAAAAAGGTCATATTTAAATTTTCAGGGTCTCTAACAACAGTCTGATTTGCATGCAAGGTCAAAAGACTATTTTATTGTCTTATAATATGCATTTATTTTTACCTAGTTATCCCAGCGACTCTCATATGATTTGTTCAGCGAGTCATTTGTTCCCAAACCCCTCCTTTTCTCGAACTAAATCTGCACTGATTGGTCCGATGACCCAGTCTATTACAACTGGTTGACCGTGTTCAGTGTGAGACAGAGATAAATACCCACAGTGGCTTATTGAGAGAGTGATTAGCCATGGCTACGTTTTCAAAAAGTCTGTGTTTTAGTCCATCAACACTAAAAAGCAACCCAGTGTTTTTTTCTCTACGGTTTCAAAATGCTCCATTTTTGAGGGTCAACATGTAATTTTAGAGTGATTCAATTGGTTAAGAGGGTGGACTGCCTTGCATACAGAATGACCACTCTTAAAATGATCCCTATTGACAACAATTTGTGAAATAAATCTTAAAGGGGTAGTTCCCCCAAAAACAAAAATGTACTACTGATAATTTTGATGATGATTTTTATGAGTTTCTTTTTTTGTGTTGGACATGAAAGATGATATTTTAAAGAATGTTGATAATCCTTTAACACTTTTTTTTTTGTATCCGCCCAATATAAACAAACATACGCGATCGATTAAGTAGTGGAAAATATTCTCTCATTTACCTGTTTCTTACCTACAGAGATGTGCCTTTTTGTGCCTTTAATGTGTTCGGCCTGGATTCGGCTTTTGCTTTCACTGTCTAAAGTGTCTTTAGTTGTATGCACACAGCTGCGAGAGCAAGAGAAGCATTTATTAATTAATTCTTTCATCTAAACTACTACTATACTACTAACTTTACTGTATACTCGGAGAGGACGAAATTACATCTGAATTGCCTGCAAAATATTTGTACACCATCAGAAATGTTTAATCAACTCATTTGCCTTATTTCAATAATCTACACAATTTATTCTTGTAATTATTCTAATTTTCAGAGATATTGTCTGCTTTTTATTCTTTTTTTCTCTGTCATTTATTTCTCATTTGCTGTATATTTTATTAACATTAAGATGTCAATATATTACATATTTTTGTACATGTAAAATGCTTTGGCAATGCTGTACAAATAAATGTAAGAGAGTGCAAGATAGTTATTTTATGCAAGATAGTTATTTTAACAGTCTTTTAATTTTTTTTTTTTTTAAAGAAACAGTTTATAACAGTTAAAATAGTTAAAATCGAATTATTTTTGTTTGTTGCATATAGTTAACTATTTATGTGATGTGGGAAAAAAGTGTTTCAATCCGGCTACCGCCAGTGAAAGTATATGTCAAACCTGTGGGAAACACTGCTTTGTAAATAAATACTGTACACATGCATATGCACTTATGCTCCTGTAGTCAGCTATTGTTTTTTTGGTTAAAAAGTAATCACATATGCATGTAGCTAAACCCACAATACTCCTGCACATGATATCACCTGCACCATCACCTCACCTGCACGTTTCATCAATATAAAGGCAAAAAGCAATAAATATAAGAACAAGAAACTCTATTTAAAAAGTGTTTTTTGTATAAATTCTCCTCTTACAGTGCATGTGCAAATTGAGCTTACAGAGTGATTAGACAAATCTGTTTCTGCACATATAGTTGGCTAAACATGCTGATGACGAAACTTGCGTGACACATCTTGGCATAAAAAAATTAACAAAAAACATAAACAAAGCAAGCACACTTTGGGCTTAAAGTGGTCAACTAACTACTAGCAATTTTGTGTGCTGGCTTTCTGTTTTTCTTTATAAGCAACAGCATTGGAAATATATATTGCTGAAAACCCCTCCACACATATAGCACAAAAATAACACTCTATCCACAGGTGTGTTACCATTTGCCTCAGTTTACAGTTTGCTGAGGATGAAAATACCCTAATGGCTGCTTTTTATATCGGAGTGGTAGACCAATTTTAATGCTACTCATCAGTGCATGAATAATTAATAGTGTTTGTCTGTCTCTCAGTCTCTCAGATGTAGTGTGTGTATCACCCAGATGTATTAAGTGTGTGGGAGAGAGTCAGAGAGTTCTGATTACAGAGGTATTATATTTTATAGGGATATTAATCATTCATATGTGGAACTGGAACTTTGCTTGCGTACAACAGCAGTAAATAATCTCTTTGCTGTGGGTGGCTGTGATACAAGGTGTGTGTGAAAATAACACCTGATGGGACAGCGAGTTCTCACTATCACTTTCACTAATGGCCAAATTCATTAGGTATTTGTTTCTGTTGGAAAGAAAGCATAAAGCTCGAGTAGACCTCATCTGCAGTCCAGATGTTCAGACTGTTCAGGAGACAGACAGTGTGTGTGTGTGTGTACTGGTCTTCAGCCATTCAGTCAGGTATACTTGTATTCTGCTCACACACTTCTCACTGCTTCAGGCACAGCAAAAAAAAAAAAGACTAAAGAACTTGGCAGTAGGAGTAGCGTTTCTTCCCTTCATCTCTCTGTACGTCCTATCTTTTCTCACCTCTCTCTTTCTGTGTGTGTGTGTGTGAGGAAGAGGGAGATGGAGAGCAAAGACGAGAGGGATGGTGTTTGATGACGCTCAGTCTGACTGTCAGCATCCAGCAAGCAGCCAAAGCCTGTCAGCAGCATTACAACGACCCAGTGAGAGATGCCTTCTTGCATGGAGTGACAGGTGAAAAAAGGGGAATTAGGAGTTTTTATGTTTCAATGTTTCTTTTTTATTATTTATATATTGTATTCATACTTCTGGTCACACTTCATTTTAAGGTACAATTCATGCTATTAGCAAACCATTAAATAGAACCATGGCTAAAAGTCACAGTTTGCTGCTAAATAAGTTATATTCGTAGTTTAGGTAGGATTATGGATGTTAAAAAGGACCATGCAGATTATGTTGTGCATAAGTACAAATAAACAGCCCAAATCTTTAAAATAGGCAGTAATAAGCCACTAGATAAAGTTCTAATTTGTTTTTGGGGGTCTAAAAAATACAAACTTATATGCATACAGGATCAAGAAACACTTTTGTTCTGATGACCCAGTCTGTTGTGACTGATCTACTTCATGCAGCTCACATTGGAAACGAAGCACCCATCACTGCTTATCAAAACAGTGTTGAAGGATTCTGGTTGGTGTGGGTCAAACCATAAAATGAAAGTGAATGGGTTCAAAGTGCAGTGCTTTCCGCATCTGGTGTAAAAGCACAGCTGATGGTTGCATAACAATGACAGACACAACAGGAATGTGAGTTCAGCATTAAAAATGGTAAAGGAAGCAGCACTTGTCGTGTTTTTTTGTGGATTTGAATTGGGCACACAACTAAATACATATTTTTTATTGAACAAAGAAGCAACCATTTTAATCACACTTACAGGTTGTGATTTGTAGGAAGAAGAAAATTGGCCCCATTAAACTGTATTAACAGAGTCCCATACATCAATAGTCTTTGACCTCTCCTTAATAACAACTGACCAGTGAATCCCATGTTCTAGGTTAGGTTGCCGTAGCAGTCATCAGTAAAATAGCAGGAACACACACAAGGTCAGGATTTTGGGGTATTGTTGTTGCAATGAACTTTAAACATTTATTCCTCACAGCCTCATCTCTTGGTAAATGTAAAAATCTATGAGTAAAAAAATATTTCCCCCTTACATTTCAGAACATCTTTATGTCATGATGCA